>NC_058407.1:153930671-154130220 GCF_002201575.2 Neomonachus schauinslandi | reverse complement strand
AAAAAAAAAAGAAGAAGAAGAAGGTAGCGGGAGGGGAAGAATGAAGCGGGGGAAATCGGAGGGGTAGACGAACCATGAGAGACGATGGACTCTGAAAAACAAACAGGGTTCTAGAGGGGAGGGGGGTGGGGAGGATGGGTTAGCCTGGTGGTGGGTACTGAGGAGGGCACGTTCTGCATGGAGCACTGGGTGTTATGCACAAACAATGAATCATGGAACACTTCATCTAAAACTAATGATGTAATGTATGGGGATTAACATAAGAATAAAAAAAAATTAAAAAAAAAAAAAGAATAAAAAAATAAAAAAAACAAAACAAAACCATAAGATACCTAGGAATAAATCTAAGAGACAAAGAATCTGTACTCAGGAAACTATAGAATACTCATGAAAGAAATTGAGGAAGACACATAGAAATGAAAGAACGTTCCATGGTCATGGATTGGAAGAACAAATATTGTTATAATGTCTAGGCTACCTAGAGCAATCTACATATTTAATGCAATCCCTACCAAAATACCATCAACTTTTTTCACAGAAATGGAACAAATAATCCTAAAATTTGTACAGAACCAGAAAGGACCCCAAATAGCCAGAGGAATGTTGAAAAAGAAAAGCAAAGCTGGTGGCATCACAATTCCGGACTTCAAACTCTGTTACAAAGCTGTAACCATCAAGACAGTGTGGTACTGGCACAAAAACAGACACAGATCAATGGAACAGAATAGAGAGCCCAGAAATGGACTCTGAACTCTATGGTCAACTAATCTTCGACAAAACAGGAAAAAATGTCCAATGGAAAAAAGAGTCTCTCTTCAACAAATGGTGTTGAGAAAATTGGACAGCCACATGCAGAAGAATGAAACTGGATCATTTCCCTACACCACACACAAAAATAGACTCAAAATGGATGAAAGACCTAAATGTGAGACAGGAATCCATCAACATCCTTGAGGAGAACACAGGCAGCAACCTCTTCGACCTCAACCGCAGCAACTTCTTGCTAGACACATCGCCAAAGGCAAGGAAAGCAAGGGCAAAAATGAACTACTGGGACTTCGTCAAGATAAAAAGCTTTTGCACAGCAAAGGAAACAGTCAACAAAACTAAAAGACAACCGACAGAATGGGAGAAGATATTTGCAAATGACATATCAGATAAAGGGCTAGTATTCAGAATCTATAAAGAACTTAATCAAACTCAACACCCAAAGAACAAATCATCCAATTAAGAAATGGGCAGAAGACATGAACCGACATTTCTGCAAAGAAGACATCCAAATGGCCAACAGACACATGAGAAAGTGTTCAATATCACTCAGCATCAGGGAAACACAAATCAAAACCACAATGAGATACCACTTCACACCAGTCGGAATGGCTAAAATTAACAAGTCAGGAAAGGAATGATGTTGGCGAGGATGCAGAGAAAGGGGAACCCTCTTACACTGTTGGTGGGAATGCAAGCTGGTGCAGCCACTTTGGAAAACAGTATGGAGGTTCCTCAAAAAAAGGAGCTACCCTATGACCCAGAAATTGCACTACTGAGTATTTACCCCAAAGATACAAATGTAGTGATCCAAAGGGGCACATGCACTCCAATGCACCCCAATTGCACTACTGGGTATTTACCCCAAAGATACAAATGTAGTGATCCGAAGGGGCACATGCACCCAATGTTTATAGCAGCAATGTCCACAAAAGCCAAACTATGGAAGAAACCTAGATGTCCATCGATAGATGAATGGATAAAGAAGATGTGGGGTATATATTGGAATATTATGTAGCCATCAAAAAATGAAATCTTGCCATTTGCAATGACATGGATGGAACTAGAGGGTATTATGCTAAGCGAAATAAGTCAATCAGAGAAAGAGAACTATCATATGATCTCGCTGATATGTGGAATCAAGAAACAAGGCAGAGGATCGTGGGGGAAGAGGAAAAAATGAAATGGGACAAAACCAGAGAGGGAGACAAAAAATAAGAGACTCTTAATCTCAGGAAACAAACTGAGGTTTGCTGGAGTGGAGGGGAGTGGGAGGGATGGGGTATCTGGGTGATGGACATGGCGAGGGTATGTGCTATGATGAATTGTGTAAGACTGATGAATCACAGACCTGCATCCCTGAAACAAATAATACATTATATGTTAATTTAAAAAAATGAAATAATTGATAAACTGGGTTTCATTAAAATTAAAAACTTCTGCTCTGCTAAGGACAATGTCAAGAGAATGAGAAGACAAACCATAGACTGGAAGAAAATATTTGCAAAAGGCATACCTGATAAAGGATTGTTATCCAAAATATGCAAAGAAATCTTAAAATTCAACAATAAGAAAATGAACAACTTGATTAAAAAATGGGCAAAAGACCTGGACACCTCACCAAAGACATACAAATGGCAAACAAGCATATGAAAAGATGTTCCACATCATTAAGGCATTAGGAAACTGCAAATTAAAATGAGATAAACACTTATTAAAATGGCTAAAGTCCAAAACATTAACAACACCAAATGCTGATGAGAATGTGGAGCAATAACTCTTTATTTCTTTGCTGATGGGAATTCAAAATGGTACAGCCACTTTCAAAGACAGTTTGGCAGTTTCTTACAACACTAGACATACTCTTACCATACAATTCAGCAACTGTGCTCCTTGGTATTTACCCAAAGGAGAAAACATATATCCACATAAAAACCTGCATATGGATGTTTAAACAGCTTTATTCACAACTGCCAAAACTTGGGAAGCAACCAAGGTGTCTTTCAGTGGATGAATATATAAATAAATTATACATCCAGACAATGGAATATTAATCAGTACTAAAAAGAAATAATTTACCAAGCCATGAAAAGACATGGAGGAAACATAAATGCATATTACTAAGTGAAAGAAATCTATCTGAAAAGGCTACATACTATATGATTCCAACTATCTGACATCCTAAGAAAGGCAAATCATGGAGACAGTAAAAATACCCTTGTCGTTAGCGTTAGAGGGAAGGGTGGGATGAATAGGTGGAGCACAGGGGATTTTTAGGGCAGTAAAACTATTCTCTATGACACTGTAATGGTGGATACATTCATCAAAACCCACAGAATGTACAACACCAAGAGTGAACCCAAATGTAAACCATGGACTTTGGGTGATAATGATATGTCAGTGTAGCTTCATTGATTGTAACGAATGTACCACTCTGGAAAGGGGGTGGATGTTGATGTGGGGAGGCTGTATCTGGTGGAGGACAGAGAATATAGAGAAGCTCTGTACTTTTTGCTCAATTTTCTAAAACTGCTCTAAAAAATAAAGCAAATAGGGGCACCTGGGTGACTCAGTAGGTTGAGCGACCAACTCTTAGTTTCAGCTCAGGTCATGATCTCAGGGTCATGATCTCAGGGTCTGAGATCAGGCTCTGCACTCAATGTGAGTCGGCTTGAGATTCTTTCCCCCTCCCTTTCCCTCCCCCTTTACCCCTCCCACTGCTTGCATGTGCTCTCTCTCTCTCAAATAAATAAATAAAATCTTTTTTAAAAATAATAAAGCAAATAAATAAAAAATAAATTAATCTTCCACTGCCTCACTACCACCATTTATCTCACAGTGAAACCAAAGTAACAAAGCAGGGCTGCAAGGACCTACAAGACGTGGCCTCCCTCGTGCTTACTTCTTCCTTGTGAGATCTAGAAAGCCAGGCATGGTATCCCTCTATCCTTTTACACTTGCTGTGTTTTCTGCCAGGAACACTCTTCCCCCAGAGGGCCTCCATGGTGTCCTCCCAATTCCCTGCATTTATTCAAATGTCACCTCCCGGGACCTTCTATCACTCGAATTAAAAATGCAGCTTTCCCCAACCTTTCTTATTCCCTGTCTTATTTTATTTTTCACCAAAAAAACTTATTGCCAGCTAACACACTACATATTTTATTTAATTTTTGTCTGCATGTCTCCTGTTAGAACTAAGTCTATGAGGACAGAGATCTCTGTTGGTTTGTTCACTGCCATTCACTGACCCTATCACAGAGCATAGGACATGGTAGGCTCTCAATGACATTTGTTGAGTGAATAAATGAATAGCTTATTAAGAGTTCTCTCATGCTTCCAGACATTTTCCATGCTGTTTTTTCTGCCTGGAATGATGTTCTTCAGTGTTCAGTAGGGGAAATCCAACTCAACCTCCAAAACTCAGCTCACTTCTCAGAGGTGCTCCCTTGTCCAGGGAGACTGAAGGAGAAATCTCTTCTCTGTATGACCACAGTGCCCCATTTTATGCTCCTGGTAGAGCCCTTATCACAGTGTTTTATAATCTGTGGGGCTCCTTGGAAGCTCCTCATTCATCTTGTATACCCAGCACTTTTAAACCTGGCAGATAGTAGCATGCCCTCAGAAACATTCGTGAATAAATGACTTAGATAAAAAGATAAAAACAATCAAATGTAGTTTAGTGTGAATTATATAGACATTTGTAGTATCCTTTAAGGAACATCCTTAAAGATACTCCTATGAAAATTTCTTTGACATTAATACTCTCTGTTATAGCTTACTTGAAATCTGAGAATTAATGACTAATAATATCCAAAGTCCAAGATAACTGCCTAGTAATCAGTGTAAACGTCTGAGTTTGCTTTCATATTTCCTTTATATTATTTCAAAGGCATTTTTACTCTACCTTTTATCTGGGTTTCCATATCCATACTCTTTTAGCTTAGAGAGTATCATCATGGGAGCTAAAGACTGAGCTGGTTTTGTAAACAAAGCATTGATGCCAAAAACCATTGAGGAAAGGGGTAACCTGAAACAGACAAAGATAGCATGGGTCTGTATCACACAGCGTGTATGTGTGTGTGTGTGTGTGTGTGTGTGTGTGTGTGTGTGTGTATATATATATATATATATATATATATATATATATCAAGGACCTTGATATATATATATATCAAGGACCTTTTTGTCATAAGTCCTCCTTGACCCTAACCAGACAATAGTAGAAATAGTATAGTAGTTATAGAATGTTAACCTCTCAGTGATAGTGGTTATAGAGCTAGAAGAACCAAACTCTTTCAATGAAGAAACAGATCAAAGAGAGACACAGCTAGACTCAAGTGGTTGATAAGCGAGAGCTGTATATGCCCTGTCCTGTGTTAAGTCATTTAAACCCCACAACAGGGGTGCCTGGCTGGCTCAGTCCATGAGTTCAAGTCCCACATTGGGCAGGAGGCTACTTAAAAAAAATTGTAAAACCCACAACAATGCTATGAGGAAGACATTGTCACTCCTATTTTAGAGATGGGAGAATAGATGGACTTGTCCACAGTCACACAGCTAGTAAGTAGTAGAGCTGGGATTCACACTTAAGTTTCTCAGCCCAGGTTTCATGAAGGGTTACTTAAATGTGTTCTAAGTAAGAATCCTGCCATATCATTTTTGATAATTAAGTTATGTCATATAAAAATCAATAAATCCAGTGCATTGACTGAATAAACTGAAATCCTGTCATATTTCCACTAATGGTGGAAACCTTGCAACCAAGGAGGAAAAAGAGAAGAAAAGGCAAGAAAAGGGGGAGGAAGGGAAAGAAAAAGAAAGGGAAGAAAGATGAGGCAAGAGAATTGGAGGAAGTATGGTTTGATGGGAAGAACTTGGGTTTCACTCCCAGTCCTTCAATCTGATGGTTATATTACCTTGGGAAAGTTAACCCCTCTCATGAGTCTTAGTTTCTTGAAAATGAGGATAATTATGGTTGTATGATAATATAATATTGTAATACAATTGCTGTCTATCTTCCCCACTAGGCTGTCAGTACCACAGGGTAAGGGCTACGTCTATTTTGGCTCATTGTATTAAGTTGGGTTTTTTTTTTTTAAGATTTTATTTATTTGACAGAGAGAGAGAGGGAGAGAGCACAAGCAGGGGAAGCGGCAGGCAGAGGGAGAAACAGGCTCCCAGGTGAGCAGGGAGGCCAGCGTGGGGCTCAATCCCAACCCTGGGATCATGACATGAGCCGAAGGCATATGCTTAACTGACTGAGCCGCCTAGGCGCCCCCATTGTATTAAGTTCTTATCTGATATGATCAGGACAGTCAACAATCAGCTAGAGCAAAACAATCCTTTTTAGAAGAAGAGATGTTAACTATTCTGTTTTAAGTGAAATGTACTCATTCATCAGTCTTTTCTTTGGGTTTTTCCTTTGAGTATGGGCCCATGGGTGAAAGTACTGTGCCATCTTTCTCCCAAGGACAGTATCCATATTACATGATCTACAGTTTCTACTGCCAATTACAGAGAGAACCTCAAGTTGTTTACAAGGCAATCTGAGAACATGATAGCTTTAGGTTTTTATGACTTTCCCTCAAGACATTTATAGTTCTCATCACATCAGATCTAATAGTATTTTTTTTACATCTTACCTTTGTCTAATCTTTATAAAGCATTCAACTTAGTTTCCATAGAGATAACTTTCATCTCACCCTTATAGATCCTACGCAATTAAATACTGTCATTATAATAACATTTGCAGCTGACATGAACAGATTTAAAACAAAAAGGACTAACTCTTGGTAAGGATACAACTTAATTTTTTCAAAGATTTTATTTATTTGACGGATGGATAGATAGAGAGCACACACAAGCAGGGGGACTGGCAGACACAGGCAGAGGGAGAAGCAGGCTGAGCCAGGAGCCCAATGCGGGACTCAATCCCAGGACCCCAGGATCATGAAGTAAGGATACAACTTATGCTGCCAGAAAAGCAGAGGTATCCTCCAGAGTAGCCACTTGTCAAAAGCATACAGCATGCCATGTACATAAAGAGTATGTTTTAGGAGCACCGGGCTGGCTCAGTTGGTGGAGCATGCAACTCTTGATCTCAGGGTCATGACTTTGAGCCTCACGTTGGGTGCAGAGATTACTTTATAAGCTAAAGGGACACCTGAGCGGCTCAGTTCATTGGGCGTCCAACTCCTGGTTTTGGCTCAGGTCATGATCTCAGGGTTGTCAGATTAAGCCCCACATTGGGCTCTGCACTTAGCATGAAATCTACTAGGGATTCTTTCCCCCTCTCCCTCTTCCCTTCTGCTCACTACCCTCCGCCTGCTTGCGTGCTCTCTCTCTAAAATAAATAAATACATACATACATAAGTAAACTTTTTTAAAAATTAAAAAAAAAGAGAGAGAGAGTATGTTTTAGAGGGAATCTGTTACAAGGCCTCTTACATTGTATCTGCAGCATTTACCACAATGCCTGACACATTAGGAGGCAATCAGTACATATTTAAATAATATCTACCATACAAGGCTGGGGTGAGACTTGAATGAGCAAAAGCCACGTAATGCTTGTACACATTGGCATGTGGTAAATGTTGGTGCCCTTTTCTTTCCAACTGTTTGAGACATTTTATTTACTTGTTTCCAGTCTCATTCAAAAAGAATTTGAGAGGGGTGCCTGGGTGGCTCAGTCGGTTAAGTGTCTGCCTTCGGCTCAGGTCATGATCCCAATGTCTTGGGATTGAGCCCTATGTTGGGCTTCCTGCTCAGTGGGGAGTCCGCTTCTCCCTCTGCCACTCCCCCTGCTTGTGCTCTCTTTCTCTGGCAAATAAATAAAATCTTAAAAAAAAAAAAAAGAATTTGAGAGTTGTAAGATGTCTACTGAAGTTTCTTCTTGTTAAATTAGTCATTTTAAAAAAGTGATTTGAGCCAGTCACTTTTCCAGACACTGGTGAGGATATGGTCCTGCACTGTATGGAGTTCAGCATCTTGCTTATCAACCCAAACATAACTTAGTAACAAAACCCTGAAACAGGAAACGAATTATGTAAAGTGGAAATCAAGCAGCTGGATTGGCAAAGCTTTCCTCAACATAAATTTCATTTAAAAAAAAAGAGCCCATGCTGTCTCAATGTTTCCACAGAGCTGATAAAGAATGTACCTATGTTAAAATAACACATTCCTCTCTAATCTGTAAATAGGGCACATGTCAGAAAACATTACCAATCAAGTGAATTTTACAGCTTAACACCATACCAAAGAACAAAACCTCTCACCAGCAGCAGCTTACGGTTTTTCAAGTAAAAAAAGATAAGACGGACCTTTTTTTTATTTTTAATTTTAATTCTTACAGAGCAAAGGCCACTTTGCCTTAACATCCAGTATAATAAGGCATACAGCAATAGGTAGAACATAAAGCTATCTGAGATTTCACTTTGGTTTCTGAGATCTAATCCTGTTGTAGCATTGGTTGTGTGAACCTGAGGGATAAAAAATTATGATGCCCTTTCAAAGGCAGGGGAAAGTTGCCCAGGGCAAACAATTATGAATATCCTATTATGTTCTGCTCTCTAATTCCCAATGATGCGTCTTATGATCGTCTCTTAGATACATGATTTGTAGTGGTAATGTAACAGGCAGACTCTGATAGGTCCTGCCTCCACGTGATATTCTTGTAGCTAATATTTGAATAAATGTACTTACTGCTGACTGAACTTCAGTAAATCTGCATCGACCATATCAGCTAGTGGCAGGTTAAACAAGCGAAAAGAAGCTTGCACAATCACCCTAGAAGCAATTTTAAAATATACATATAAAATATGCATATAACTAGGAGGCACAGATTTTGTTTAAAAAAAAAAACCAAACATCAAATGACAGCTGAAATTTTGTTTGTAAGAAAGAAAAATGAAATAATGTACAGTTGACTCATTATTATTTGATAGAGCACAAGTAGGCAGAGCGCAGACAGAGGGGCAGGCAGAGGGAGAGGAGAAGCAGGCCCCCCACGGAGCAGGGAGCCCGATGCGGGGCTCGATCCCAGGACCCTGAGATCATGACCTGAGCCAAAGGCTGACACTTAACCAACTGAGCCACCAAGGCACCCCGGTTAGTTCATTTTTAAAAGAGAAGTATGTATTCATATCTATATAATATTTGAGGGGGATAGAAGTGTGTGCCTAATATATCTTTATTTTATAGTACATTTAACCCTCAAATAACACAAGTTTGAACAGCATGGGTCCACTTATATGGGAACTTTTTTGAATAAATACAGTACAGTACTATAAATGTATTTTCTCTTCCTTATGATGATTTTCTTATTCACACTTTTTTTTTCTAGCTTACTTTATTGTAAGAATACAGTATATAATATATATAATACACAAAATATGTGTCTGCTTCTCCCTCTGCCTCGTGCCTCATCTGTTTGCTCTCTCTCTCTGACCAAAAAATAAATTAAATCTTTAAAAAATAAATAAATAATGATTTGGGGTTTTTTTAGTTTTTATTTAAATTCCAGTGAGTTCAGGGCGCCTGGGTGGCTCAGTTGGTTAAGCGACTGCCTTCGGCTCAGGTCATGATTCTGGAGTCCCGGGATCGAGTCCCGCATTGGGCTCCCTGCTCGGCAGGGAGTCTGCTTCTCCCTCTGACCCTCCTCCCTCTCATGCTCTCTGTCTCTCATTCTCTCTGTCTCAAATAAATAAATAAAATCTTTAAAAAAATAAAATAAAATAAAATAAATAAATAAATTCCAGTGAGTTCACATACAGTGTAATATTAGTTTCAGGTGTACAATTTAGTGATTCAACACTTCCATACAACACCTGGTGCTCATCACAGCAAATGCGCTCCTTAATCCCCATCTCACCTATTCAACCTCCTCCCACCTCCCCATAACCATCACTTTGTTCTCTATAGTTAAGTCTGTATTTTTAAAAATGGTTTTATGCTGTTTCCTCATTCCCAAATGACTACCTTCTCATTTAAGCTGATTAAATTATGGGCTGATTCTAAAGAACAAAACAGGCTAGGGAAATTAATCAGACACTTTTCTCTTGCTATCGAGAATGGGATAAATTAAGAACTGTAAAAGAACATATAACATTTTCTCCTATCATAATAGGAGAATAAAAATGGGGGAATAGTTTAAGTAAAAAAAAAAGGCAAAAAAATTTTCATTCTAAAAATCACTATAAAAATGTCATTTTGGGGGGGAGTGCCTAGCTGGCTCAGTCAATAGAGCATGCAACTCTTGATTTCAGGGTTATGACTTCAAGCCCCACGATGGGTGTTGAGTTTACTTAAAAAATAAAATCTTTTAAAAATGTCATTTTAAATATGATATAGGCAGAGCCACCATTATATACTTATAGAATAGTTATCTATGTGAGGTTCATGAAATTCTGCCGAGATTCAATCCTTTGAGTTAGTTACTCTACTCTCCACTACCAATCTGTTTAAAATGCAAATAAATCTTCATGAACATTTTCTCAAATTGTTCCAACAGGGACCTGGGGTAGGATTATTAGTTTCTCCACCCAAAACACATTTTCTAATGATCAACTATTTGTAGGAACTGTACTAGGTAATGGGGCCACAGCGATAAGAGACTAGACCCTACTCACAATAAGCTCAGTCCAGTGGAGGCCACAGGCAGTCCCAGGCAGGGGAGTAAACACTCCAGCACAGATAAGCAGAGGGCATGGGAGTCATGCAGGAGGGACACCTAATCCAGATGAGGACATCAAGGAAGGCTTTTCAGAGAAGCACATCCCTGAGCTGTAGCCTTCAGAAACACCAGGAGAGAGCCAGGCAGGAAATGGTGAACAGCTTTCCAGGCACAGAATGCTGCATGTTGACATGAGGTATTTGAACCAGGAACTACGAAGTATTCCTGTTTGGTGTGGAGTACAGTGAAACTGGAAGAGTAATAAAAAATGAGGATGAAGAAGTAAACAGGGACTATATAACAAAAGGCCTCATCTGTCATCATTTGGATTCTATCTTGAAAGCAGTGAGAAGCCACTTAAGATTGTTAAGCAAAGGAATGACATGTTCTTCTAGGAGCAGTGTGGAGGAAGGGTTTGGAGGGACTGGAGACAAGGGTACCATCTGGGAGGCCGTATACTACTCCATCTGAGAGGATGAGGACCTGAGCTAAAGGAATGGCAATGGGAGCAGAGAAGGGATGGATTCAGGACATATTAGGAAAATAAAACTACTATTAAATTGATAGCATATTGGACGTAGGAGACAAAGAAGAAAGAGAAGACAAAGACAAAGTTGCTGACTTGGATGCCTAGGCAGACTATAGGGCCATTTCCCAAGATGGGGACAAAGACAAAGAACATATTTGGGGGCAAGATCCTTACTTGGCAGCAGCATTTACTAAATGATGCACTTTAATGGATTAAAAAGAGGAACTTTACTACAAAATCTAATGTATGAAATAACTTGAAAAAAGAAGCTGTGAGAGGTGCCTGGGTGGCTCAGTCAGTTAAGTGTCTGACTCTTGGTTTCAGCTCAAGTCATGATCTCAGGGTCCTGAGATCAAGCCCTGCATCAGGCTCTGCGCTGGGTGGGGAGCCAGCTTAAGATTCTCTGTCTCCTTCTCCCTCTGCCCCTGCCCCCTCTAAAAAAAAAAAAAAATCCTAGTGTAGGGGTTCCTGGGTGGCTCAGTCATTAAGTGTCTGCCTTCGGCTCAGGTCATGATCCCAGGGTCCTGGGATCGAGCCCCGCATCGGGCTCCCTGCTCCGCGGGAAGCCTGCTTCTCCCTCTCCCACTCCCTCTGCTTGTGTTCCCTCTCTCGCTGTGTCTCTCTCTATCAAATAAATAAAAAATCTTTTAAAAAAAATTTAAAAAAAAATCCTAGTGTAATTTGGGGATTGGCACTGGCATTTACTTACATGATAATAGTGACATAAAGAGCCAAAAAGTAATAATATTGCTGTCCGAGAAATAACATGACAATGGAGGCTGTTCCTTCTAGGTAGAAAGAAATTAAGATAATTTTATAGTAACCAAACTTCTTCAGCCAGGACTGACTGATAAGTACAAGGCATTGAAATGGAAACAGAGTGACATAGTGTTAATAAGTTGGAACACCATGAATTGGGCTTACTCTTGCTGATGACAAAGTAAATGTTCTCAGCAAAAAATTTGCTTCTGAATTGTAATATCAGTTGAAACGCACAAGTAATATTGTCTATTGTGACTAGAAATGCTATTACTCATATATATCCATAAAAATTGACTAAGGATAGTAATATTCCATAATAACAAAGAAACAGCTATTATTTCCTATAAAACGAACAAACCTGAAAATGGTTTCCTACATTTTCATTTTCACACTAATATGAAGAGATTTTACTAAAACCAACCATATGAAAGAATCCATCGCTTAGAAACAATCAACATGGGGTGCCTGGGTGGCTCAGTCTGTTAAGTGTCTGGCTTTTGATTTCTGTTCAGGTCATGATCTCTGGGATGGAGCCCTGCGATGGGCTCTGCACTCAGCGGGGAGTCTACTTCCCCTCTCCCTCTTTCTGTGCCCCTCCCCTACCCCACTGGCACACTCTTTCTCTAAAATAAATAAATAAATCTTAGGGGCACCTGGGTGGCTCACTTGGTTAAGTGACTGCCTTCGGCTCAGGTCATGATCCCAGAGTCTTGGGATCAAGCCCCGCATCGGGCTCCCTGCTTGGCTGGAGGCCTGCTTCTCCCTCTCCCACTCCCCCTGCTTGTGTTCCCTCTCTCACAGTCTCTCTCTCTCTCTCTGTCAATTAAATAAATAAATAAAATCTTTAAAAAAAATAAATCTTAAAAAAGAGAGAGAAACAATCAACATTGCTTTATGGTAATGTGAAAAGTCCAATTAAAATCTAATATAAATCCAGATTTTAAGATTTGGGATTAAAGCCCAGAATTTACCCAGCATACAGTAGGTAAAACAATATTTATTGAATAAGTGAATATATATTTCTATTGTTCTTACTGTAATATATCTGAAATGTAATTTTTAGCCAAAATCAAGTACCATAAATAATAGTTTATGATTCTATCCACATTTCTTTGGGTTTTGTTTCTTGCCTAATCTTACATATTTTCATAATTCTAACAGGCTCATGTTGAGAGCTCAGACTTAACATTTTTTTCTGCATTTCAAGCTATCATTGAGAAAGTTCATTGTTCTAGAGTGAAAAGTTTGTGCTAAATATACATATGTACATTAACAAAGATCAGAAGGTATTCTTTGTTTTCAATTAAAAAGTACACTGTTTAGCCTTGAAAAGTTTTCACTAACCAAATGTACATACATTACACGAGAATTTTGAATAAATGTAAGTAGAATACAAATGTACTGTAATAAACAAAAGGGTTTTTTCCCCCTAACTAACTTTTTGGCTTACTTCTCTACTTTCAAGGAACAAGAACTCATTTTCTGGATACTAAAGACAATGGCTCAGTGACTGATGTGATCCAAGGCATTTCTTAAGAGTTCTGTAAGAGAAAATACATAGAACACCCCAGCAAGTCCCATTATAGCCCTCCATATAATAATAATATTGTAAAATCACACATTTCCACATATTGAAATGAGGCTGCTTGCTCTTGGTCCCTAATACAAGAGTATACAAAACATAAGAAATTATGGGCACCTGGGTGGCTCAGTCTTTAAGTGTCTGCCTTTGGCTCAGGTCATGATCCCAGGGCCCTGGGACAGAGCCCCACATCTGACTCCCTGCTCAGCGGGAAGCCTGCTTCTCCCTCTGCCTGCCACTCCCCCTGCTAATGTGCTCTCTCTCTCCGACAAACAAATAAATAAAATCTTTTTAAAAAACCGCACGCACAAGAAATTATAATAATATAAGAAATATGTGGTAGAGTAGAAAGTGAAAGATTTTGAAATCAGACGTCCCTTGGTTTGAATTCAACTTTGTTACTTTACCAGCTGTGTGATCATAGACAAGTTATTTTACCTAAGGGACATTTCCTCCAACTAACACTCTCTCTGTGCGTCTCTGTCTCTCACTGTCTATCTTGTCTCTCTCTCTCATCTAGCACATACTCAACATATAAGGTTCTCAATTGTTAGTTATTATTATAATGCCCAATATACAAAAAGATATGAGCCAATGATATAAATGATAAAATGTTGAGAGAGACTGCTTTTTCACTTACTAAAATCAAGTCTTCTACAAACTGAGGGTTTTGGCTCTCTGTTCATGTTTATTGAGTAGGAGTTTGTGAACAGTGTATCTCAGCATAAGTGTTGGCAAACCTATGCCAAAGAAGCCTAAATCAAAACAGATAAAATCAGTGTGTGCTTGCAGTGAAAATCAAATAAAATATTTGCCGCATCAAGTCTTAATAATGGCTCAGTTGGTTAAGCGACTGCCTTCGGCTCAGGTCATGATCCCGGAGTCCCGGGATCGAGTCCCACATCTGGCTCCCAGCTCAGCGGGGAGCCTGCTTCTCCCTCTGACCCTATCCCCTCTCATGCTGTTTCTCTCTCTCTGTCAAATAAATAAAAATAAAAATAAACAAAATCTTAAAAAAAAAAAAAAAAGCTAACATTTCTAGAGTGTTTAGTTTGTGCCAGGAACCATTTAAGTACTTTGTATATTTTGAGTCAATTAATCCTCATAATAATTCTATTCATTAGGCATTATTTTTATTCTCATGTTACGGATGAGGGAACTGAGGCACAGAATGTTTGAGTAACTTACCCAGGGTCACATAGCTTGTAAGAGGAGAGCGGGACTCCTCCCTGGCAGACTCCATGCTCTTAACCCATTTACTATCCTGCTTCTCTGAGGGGAATGGGATGTGGAAGAGTCACAGCCTGGGTGGCTCAGTTGGTTAAGCAACTGCCTTCAGCTCAGGTCATGATCCTGGAGTCCCGGGATCGAGTCCCACGTCGGGCTCCCTGCTCGGCGGGGAGCCTGCTTCTCCCTCTGACCCTCCTCCCTCTCATGCTCTCTGTCTCCCATTCTCTCTCTCAGATAAATAAATAAAAAATCTTTAAAAAAAAATAAAACACTTATTAGAGAGAACGAGCATGTGTTCGTTCTTTTCTCCTTTCAACTATTCAACTCCTCAAAAAGAAAGCCCTGAGAAGACAGCCTGAGAAAATGAAAATATGGTGCTTATCCTTCATCACTATACCCAACAGTTAAAGTGACTTAGACAAATAAATAATAAAAACAACAAATTCCAATCAGCTGTCATTTTTTTCTTTTTACCCCAATAATTTATGTAAGTGTCACTTCTCTGGAAATTAAGAATATACTTATAGCAACTTCGGGTTTCCACTTTATAATGATTTTTTATTGAGATCAACAGAAATTCATGTTAGTTTGAGGGTTTGAGAAAAGGGATTGTTGAAATCTTTTGGCCATGCTTCCCTTAAAATGTAATAGCCAAGGGCGCCTGGATGGCTCAGATGGTTGGGCGTCTGCCTTCGGCTCAGGTCATGATCTCAGGGTCCTGGGATCGAGTCCTGCATCAGGCTCCCTGCTCCTTGGGAGCCTGCTTCTCCCCCTGCCTCTCTCTCTGTCTCTCGTGAATAAATAAATAAAATAAAATCTTTAAAAAAATAAAATAAAATAAATAAAAATAAAATGTAATAGCCAAGATGAATAAGTCACGGGGATAAAAGGTGCAGCATAGAGAACGCAGCCAAGGGTATTGTAATGGCATTGTATGGTGACAGACGGTAGCTACGCTTGCGGTGAGCACAGCATAACATACAGACGCGTGGAATCACCACGTTATATACCTGAAACTAATGTAACATTGTGTGTCAACTATACTTCAATAAAAAGTTTTAAAATGTATAGCCAAGAGAGACGGGGAGAAAGTACTTGCTGAACATATATCCAACAAGGGACTTGTCTCTAGACTATGTAAAGAACACTTACAATTCAGTAAAAGTTGATGACAAACAACTCTGACCCTCCTCCCTCTCATGCTCTCTGTCTCTCATTCTCTCTCTCTCAAATAAATAAATAAAATCTTTAAAAAAAAAAAAGTTGTTAAGCATAGTTTGTAACAGAAAACTACCGGAAATAGCCTAAAATCCATCTACAGTTCAATTACGAACACTGATGTAATTTGCCCCAACACAGCTATTTTTAAAAAGTAGATTTACATATGACATGGAAATTTCCATAACTTATTAAGTTTAAAAAACAGGATACCCAAAACTCATGGATGTTTCAATAGTGCATGAATCTTTACAGCAAACATATTATTTTTGTGGGTGCCTGGGTGGCTCAGTTGGTTGAGCATCTGCCTTTGGCTCCGGTCATGATCCTAAGGTCCTGGGATCAAGTCCCGCGTTGGGCTCCCTGCTTGGCGGGGAGCCTGCTTCTCCCTCTGCCCCTTCCCAGCTTGTGTGTGCTCTCTCTCTCAAAAATAAATAAATAAAATCTTTAAAAAAAACATGTATTACTTTTGTAATACAAAAACAAAGAAAAAAAGAAGTTATGATCTGCTCAGATGCATGGCAGTCCTTCACTCCATCAGAATTCAACCGTACGGCGATCTCTACCCAGAACATGGCTATGAACTAAGAGGAAACGAAAAACATCTATGGGAATTACTTGGTAAAGCTCATGTATTTTGCTTTGAAAGAGCCCCTCAGGTCTTCACTAAATATCTATCTAAATATTTAGGAATAAATTTACCCAAAAAAAGGGCAAAACGTATCCTCTGAAAACTAAAAAGCATTGTTGAAAGAAATTTTAAAAGATTGAAATAGATGGAAAACACTCTGTGTTCATGGGTCAGAAGATTTAATATCGCTAAGATAGCAAAGTACCCACACTGATCTACAGATTCAGAGCAATCCTATCAGCATCCCAGCTGTCTTCTTTGTAGAAATTGACAGGCTGATTCTAAAATTCACATGAGTTTGCAAGGGAGCCAGAATAGCCAAAACAATCTTGAAATAGGAGAACAAAGTAATAAGGCTCACACTTTCCAGTTTCATCAAAAAGTGAAAAGATAACCCAAATGGGACAAAAATTTTGCAATGATATTTGCAAATCTGATAACAGATTGTATCAAAAATATGCAAAGAACTATTACACCTCAGCAGTAAAAAGGCAAATAACTCAATTAAAAACTGTGCAAGTGAACTGAATAGGTATTTCTCCAAAGGATATATAAAATGGCCAGTAGCATATGAAAAAATTCTCAACATCATCAGCCATCAGGGAAATACATATCAAAACATCAGTGAGATGCTATTCACACTCACTAGGGTGGTTATAACCAAAAAGACAGGTAGTAGAAACTGCTAGTGAAGATTTGGAGAATGTTAGTACACTATCAGTGGGAATATAAAATGGTGCAGCCACTTTGGAAAATAGTCTGACAGTATCTCAAAATGTGAAACATAGAGTTCCTACATGTGTGTGTCCATGCAAATAGTTGTGTTAATGTTCATAGCAGCATTACTTATGAATAGTCAAAATGCGGAAATAACCCAAATGTTCATCAACTCATGAATGGATAAACAAAATGTGGTGTATCTATACAATGGCATATAATTTGGTCATAAAAAGGAATAAAGTATTGATACAAGCTACATCCATATAGAAGTCCAGAATAAGTAGGGAAAGTAGTAATGATTGCTTAGGGCTGGGGGGAGGGAGGACAGGGAAATATGGGGGCAATAGCTAAAGGGTATGACTTTTTTTTTTAAGATTTTATTTATTTATTTGACAGAGAGAGACACAGCGAGAGAGGGAACCCAAGCAGGGGGAGTGGGAGAGGGAGAAGCAGGCTTCCCGCGGAGCAGGGAGCCCGATGCAGGGCTCGATCCCAGGACCCTGGGATCACGACCTGAGCGGAAGGCAGATGCTTAACGACTGAGCCACCCAGGCGCCCCTGAGATTTTTTTTTTTGAGGTAATGAAGTGTTAAAAAATTGACTGTAGTGATGGTTACATATATCTGTAAATATACTAAAAACCACTGAATTGCACATTTTTAAAATTTTTTAAGGATTTTATTTATTTATTTGACACACACAGAGAGAGAGGGAGGGAGAGCATGAGCAGGGGGAGGGGCAAAGGGAGAAGCAGACTCCCCGCTGAGCAGGGAGCCAGACATGGGGCTCAATCCCAGGTGACCTGAGTCGAAGGCAGATGCTTAACTGACTGAGCCACCCAGGCGCCCCACATATTTTTTTTTTAAGATTTTATTTATTGGGCTCCTGGGAGGCTCAGTTGGTTTGGTGTCTGCCTTTGGCTGGGGTCATGATCCTGGAGTCCCTGGATAGAGTCCCACATGGGGCTCCCTGTTCCGCAGAGAGCCTGCTTCTCTCTCTGCCCCTCACCCGGCTTGTGCTCTCTCTCTCAAATAAATAAATAAGATCTTTCTCAAATAAATAAATAAAATCTTTAAAAAAATATTTTATTTATTTATTCAGAGAGAGAGAAAACATGAATTGGGGGAAGGGAAGAGAGGAAGAGAGAATCCCAAGTAGATTCCACGCTGAGCATGGATCCCATTGTGGGGCTCCATCTCACGACCCTGAGATCATGACCTGAGCTGAAACCAAGAGTTGGATGCTTAACTGAGCCACCCAGGTGCCCCAAATTGCACATTTTAAATGGGTGAATTGTATGATATGTGAATTACATCTCAATGAAGCTGTGAAAAAAATCTATTCTTTTTATTTTTTATTTATCATTATTATTATTTTTATTTTAAGTAGGCTCCACACCCAATATATGGCTTGAACTCACAACGCTGAAATCAAGAGTCACATGCTTTACCAACTGAGCCAGCCAGGCACCCCTACTCTTTTTATTTTTAACATAGAGTTTAACAAACTTTTTTTTTTTTACTTAGAGGAGCTACTATAGACAAGTACATGATTAAAAGTGGGAAGATATATATATATATTATTAGACATATTTATATAAAAATGTATATATATTTTAGAATCTGATAATGCAGGCAAGAGCTCAAACAGTTCCCCACTCTGGGTCACTGAACACAGGAGCAAACAGCTTGACAAACTTCAAACTACCCTGAAGGAATAGCATCATTTCAATATGCACACCCAGTACCTGAGACTGTTCTGATAACCCAAAAATGATATTCTATTTGGTACACTCTGCTAAGTTAACCATGTAAATATAGTACATTTTAGAGACGGAATCTAAAAGTGCATAATTCTAAAGGCAGATGCCTCTGAACCTCCCTGTTCTCATCTGTAAGCATAAGAAGAGTCTCTCCCTTGAAGGTGGTTGTGAGGATTAGGTGAGATAATGTGTACAATGTGCTTGGCATGGTTCATGGCACATAGTAAGCACCCAATGTGACTTACCATTATTACAATATATACAGTAACCAAACTATGACAAAGGCCTCAAGCTAATCTTCAAAAAGACAAACCATATCCTGTATGCTTTGCATAAGAAAGTGTGGCAAAACTTAAAATATTTTAGAACTATTTCTATCCCACATGGTTTAAATATTTTTGAAACCATGTAAACATGTAAACAGTAAAAACTCATCTGTCTAGAATGACTTATTTTCTGAAGAGAATAATGAATTTTACTTATTTAATTATGAAAATAGGAAAAACCCATATCATAGCCTAGGTTAAGTCATATTTTGGGGTGATATATTTAGGTGAAGGAAAGCAATATGATTCATCAACTCTCCAACTGGTGTAAAAAACCCAGCAGGCTGGTGTACTTTTTGAAGGAGGACATGCCCTTTCCAGTAATGGTCATGAGCATGGAATTTTAATAACGTTCTGGAATTCCAGGACTCAGTCTTTTAGCCAAGTGTTTTGAAACCTGGTTTCAAGAATTCTTGATCAAGTAACCCTTTTCCTTATAATAGTTACAGGAACGTTAAATGCCTGGGTAAAGTAAAATTGCCATTTATTTCCATCCAAACCTCTGCTACGGTTTAAGTGAGAAAGCTCAGGAGAACAAAATTCAAAAGCTAAATGTTTCCAATATCATGTGGCTTCGCTCTCATTAAGTTCTCTTTTCCTTTTTCCTTTCATTTCTTGTTTCCATTATGTTTCTACCTAATCTTATGCAACACCTGGGGCTCTGAATCTTTGGTCTCTCTCTTTCTCTCTTTTTTAAATTGAAGTACAGTTGACATACAATGTTATATTACTGTCAGGTGTACAACATAGTGATTCCACAAGTCTCTATGTTATGCTGTGCTCACCTTAAGTGTAGCTACCATCTGTCATACATTATTGCAATATCATTGACTATTGTCTTTAAGTCTCTTATGTGTGTCATTTTGTCAAACTACTGATACAATCAGGTTTTTAATTTCCTCAGCTAGGTAAGAGTTAAACCTTTATCCCTGTAGAAAGTTACAGGAAGAATCATCACATACCTGTGGGCAAATAAAGCCTGCCCCGTACATGATGCTCCTTATGGAAGAAGGAAGAACATCCTTAGGAATGAGATTATCTGCAAAGATCATCATGAAGTTATTGAAGAAGGTTAAGTGGAAGACTTGGAGGAAATTCATTATCAGAAAAAGGCGAAAGTTTTTCTGAGTCAAGATCTGTCTCATCAATGAGACCACGGAGGTCCAGGGGAGATCCTGTTCACTTTCTGAGAAAAGGTTTTCCCCAGGGCTTCTTGTAGGTTCAAAGTGTTTCATGTGGTATATGCCAGTGTAAATGCTGGCCGCGGCAAGAATAGCAATGACCACAGCAACAGCTTGAAAATTGAGTAAAATTTCCATGTTATCGGAGATGAGGGCACAGAAAAGGACACTGGTGGATCCTACCAGTGATGTCATTTGGCTAATTTTAATAAGCTGAAGCCGACTTTCGTGTCTCGTGAAAATCTCTGCAAGCAGTGTACACTGGGCTTGCTGAACAAAGGTAAGCGTGCTATCAAAAGCACATAATGATACCACCAGGTGAAGTCCACTAAGCCAGTCACCTTCTTGATAGTATTTCCAAGGGAACCAAGGAAGCAGGAAGGCTACTGAGTATAAAGGGGCACCATAAAAAACGGAACAATGTTGACTGGAACAGCAGTCATCCTGAGAGTTGTTGTGAAAATACCCAGTCAGGTCATTAAGAGCATTCCAGATCATTAAAATCATCTAGGAGAAAAAAGAAACAACAACACAGGATTATTTTAGTGTGGTTTATATTGATGAAAATGACTCCTGAATTTTTACTTAACGGGAAGTAACAAAAACCAAGGGGGGGCGGGGAGGGCGGGGAGGAAAAGTTCACTGCTTTGAGAACCAGCAGGGGGTGTATATCCTGTAATATCCATAATCCAATAGGTTAATACCACTCCAAAAGCCAAAGTGCATTCACTTTGTGTTTAGGCATTGTACAAATATTTATATCAATTTATTAAATCCTTAAAATGATCCTATGAAGCGGGTGCTACAATTATCCCTACTTTACAAATGAAACTGAGGACCACAGAAGTTAATCAATTTGCCTAGCTGATTAATGACAGAGCCAGGGTCTGAGCCAAGGCAGATGACCCCAGAATCTTTGCTTTCAGTCATTATGTTAAACTGCTTCCCCATAAGGCACACAAGGCCATGCCTCCGCAGAGAATGATGACCTGTATATATACCATGACGGAGTTTTACGTAATTCCATTAGGAAAGGTTAAAATATCAATGTTTGCCATTGCAAAATGCCAAAAAATACTAAGTAAGTCAAGTATACTGTTGTTGGTAATAAATGAGTAACATTATAAAATATAAGGGTTTTAAGACCATTAACTCTATCCACTCTGACTACATAACTGGTAATGAGTTACAATACAATTTGTGATTACCATGGACCTTTTCAAGACGTAGAATATCTTAATAATAATTCTAATTATTCCATATAAGTGAATTTTCCAGATAACCAAAGCTTTCCCTTTAAATTCTAAAGCTTTTATGTTTTAAGTGGCAATCTTTTAACAGTTTCTTTGCCCTCAAACAGAGGCTCTTGGACATGGATAACCTTTTCTTGAAAAGTCAGCTGTGTGAAGAATCAGCTCTTTGGAAAATCATAATAACATACAACTGTGGGGAAGGAGAAACTCTGTCCTAGGTGATATAACAATGAGGGCTCCATCTCACCTGGGCTTGGTAAAAGGCCACTTCTGAAATCTTGTACAGATGTAAAAAAAGCTTCACATAGTAGAAACTGAAGACAGAATTTAGCATTTCAGTCCCTAATGTTATCACAGAATATGCCCAAGCAATGGGTTTGATACTTGTAAGTATCATTTTCCATGCAAAGGAATTCTTCTTCCTTTTGTTTTAAAAAAAAAAAAGAAAATGGTTAAATTCACTGTTTGCATACAATAGGTGATGGGTGGCAAAATTCCACGGGACACTAATTTAATTTTAGTTAAGTAAAAGTCAAAAACCACTATCACCAGAGTCAACACTTTACTTTCTCATCCATTCACTCAACATTTTTTGAGAAGTTGCCAGGGACCCTAATTTTCATAGAGTGTAACTTACTTTCATATATATATATGAATTCATATATATATGAATAAAAATATATATTTTAAAAAAATTTTTAGTGGGGCACCTGGGTGGCTCAGTCGTTAAGCATCTGCCTTCGGCTCAGGTCATGATCTCAGGGTCCTGGGATCGAGCTCCGCATCAGGCTCCCTGCTCAGCAGGGAGCCTGCTTCTCCCCCTCCCACTCCCCTGTTGTGTTCCCTCTCTCACTGTGTCTCTCTGTCAAATAAATAAAATCTTTATAAAAAAAATTTTTTTTTTAGTAATCTCTACACCCAACATGGGGCTCAAACCCATGACCCTAAGATCAAGAGTCACATGCTCCTCTGACTGAGCCAGCCAGGAGCCCCTACTTGAATATATTTTTAATAACTCTTCCAAGTTATAAAAGCGAGATTTATCCATGAGTTTGGATATGCTTAACTAGAGGCCAAGGAGATGTGTCTATGGCATTATTATCCTCCCTACTTGGGAGGGTGCAACAGAAAAGGAACAATGAGGTGACATCCTTTAGCTAAAGTCAGACAGAAGGAATAGAACCTTTCATCTTAGTATAAAGTTGACCATTCAGTAGCTACCGACTTGCTTTGGAATATTTATTCTTGGTCTTCTCTGGACAGACTGTAACTTTGGCCCAAAGGACATATCTAAGATGGATATTAGAAATAACACATTCTGGGCTAAAATTAACAAGTCAGGAAATGACAGATGTTGGTGGGGATGCGGAGAAAGGGGAACCCTCCTACACTGTTGGTGGGAATGCAAGCTGGTGCAACCACTCTGGAAAACAGTATGGAGGTTCCTCAAAAAGTTGAAGATAGAGCTACCATACGATCCAGCAATTGCACCACTGGGTATTTACCCCAAAGATACAAATGTAGGGATCCAAAGGGGTACCTGCACCCCAATGTTTATAACAGCAATGTCCACAATAGCCAAACTGTGGAAAGAGCCAAGATGTCCATCAACAGATGAATGGATAAAGAAGATGTGGTGTATACACACACACACACACACACACACACACACACATATACACAATGGAATATTATGCAGCCATCAAAAAGAATGAGATCTTGCCATTTGCAATGACGTGGATGGAACTAGAGGGTGTTATGCTGAGTGAAATAAGTCAATCAGAGAAAGACATGTATCATATGACCTCACTGATATGAGGAATTCTTAATCTCAGGAAACAAACTGAGGGTTGCTGGAGTGGGGGGTGGGAGGGATGGGGTGGCTGGGTGATAGACATTGGGGAGGATATGTGCTATGGTAAGTGCTGTGAATTGTGTAAGACTGTTGAATCACAGACCTGTACCTCTGAAACAAATAATGCAATATATGTTAAGGAAAAAAAAAAGAAGAAGATAGCAGGAGGGGAAGAATGAAGGGGGGGGAAATCGGAGGGGTAGACGGACCATGAGAGACGATGGACTCTGAAAAACAAACTGAGGGTTCTAGAGGGGAGGGGGGTGGGAGGATGGGTTAACCTGGTGATGGGTATTAAAGAGGGCACATTCTGCATGGAGCACTGGGTGTTATGCACAAACAATGAATCATGGAACACTACATCAAAAACTAATGATGTAATGTATGGTGATTAACATAACAATAAAAATAAAAATAAAAATAAATAACACATTCTGGGGGCACCTGGGTGGCTCAGTCAGTTGAGCGTCCAACTCTTGATTTCAGGTCAGGTCATGATCTCACAGTTGTGAGATCAAGTCCTTAGTCGGGCTTGAGATTCTTGCTCTCTGCCCCTCCCCCCACTTGCATGCACTTGTTCTCTCTCTCTCAAAATAAATAAATAAAATCTTAAAAAAAAAAAAGAAAGAACACATTCTGGTCTTTGCTCTGATATATATGTCCCTCTTAAATCTGGCCTATTGTCTCAGTCTTTCAATGACTTGATTTATGCAACTGGAAAATAGGAAAAGGTTAGCCAAGCAAGAGGTGTGTACAGATTCATCTTCTTTTATCCCTGACTATAGTTGAAGATAATACCATGATTTTTCTGTTTTATCCCTACCTTCCTGGAATATCTGGCCAGGTCTGCACAATCTTAGTAAGTCACAAAACAGACAAATATTCAGATAACTCAAGAGAAGTTACTTGCTTAAATAATCCTTGGGAATTAAGCAGGCACTGCAGTCTATACTGCTCAGTTTCTTAGGGGAGGGCACGCTACAAGCAAGGAGTGAACAAATGACCAAATTATCTAAGTCCCTGAGCTTCACTTTGCATTGGGTAGAGCCAAAAATGATTCCAAATCTATAGGAAGTAGGGCCCTACAATTAAAAGGGATTATGAAACCCATATGCAGACCAAGCATTGTCTGTAGACTGAATAAAGAATATTTTGCTCATATGTGCACTACTATTCTTAAAATGTTTGTAGATTCTGTTGTAATGATAAGATACCATCTGAATTTTTTTGTCATTATGCAGTGCACGAACACTTGAAAAGTACAAGTACCATTATGTGGCGGTCAGCCAATATTTTTGGCTTTAAAGGTAATACTCAGATTTGAAAAAGCTGGAACTACCGGTGAAGACCCCATTCTAGAGAGTTACTTTTGGCCTAAGTGAGAATGAAGATTGAAGACTGGGTTGCCAAGAAGGCCAAAACAAGGGAGTCAGTTGAACCAAAAGCCAAGATACAAATTTAGTCCACCAAAATATAGGCACTCTTCTTTTTCTTAGTTTTATTTCAGGCATGCTGAAACAAGAAGCATGCCATACCTTCTGAGCTGATCTATCATTAAGTCAGGAGGTGGGTATTTATAAACTCAGAATTTTGCAAAGGGTCATAAACTTTCCGAGTTAAATTTTTTTGAAGATTTTGTTTATGTGAGAGAGTGCATGATGGGGGGAAGGGGGAAGGGGGAGAAGCAGACTCCCCAATGAGCTGGGAGCCCGATGTGAGGCTCGATCCCAGGACCCTGAGATCATAACCTGAGCCCAAGGCAGCAGCTTAACCGACTGAGCCACCCAGGTGCCCCGAGTTAAATTTTTTAAAAAAGAATTTGAGTTAAGCACCGACCCTGTCTGAAACATGTGAATATAAGGTTTTAATAACATTATGAAAAACTCTTGTAGCCTGAACTTGTCTTTGTTTATATATACGGAGAGGAGGAAGTAAAATCACCCTTAGTTCCAAATCCCCCTTATTTTCATTTGCAAAAGGAACTACCAGTATTTTGCTTTATATTATTTTCATCATAGTAAGTACTTATTTCAGTATCAAACTGAAAATCACCACTTACAATTTTTTTTAAAGCCACCACTACTATCTAAAAACTCTCCTTACCTGATTTTACTACAGCAACAAAACACAAACAAGAATATTGTATCTTTACGAGCAGGAACAAAAAACTTCTGAAACTGGTTCTTCTTTACCACAAAAGGTTTTATACAGAAGAGTTTAAATAGCAAAACGGTATAATGGTTAGGCTGGGCAGGTGTACAATGTACCCATGAATTATTAAATGAAAACCCAAACCCTTCCTTTTAGAATCAACTTGGATTGTTATTCACTAACCGACTACTACACCAAGTAATATTAATGTCACGGAAGAGGCTGTTCATGATTACTTCTAAGTTTTGACTAAGCAGACTATGAAAGAATGATGGAGACCCCTCCAAAGCATGGCTTTGAGCAGCGAAAGCTAACATCTCTTTTTCAATGCAATTTTTGTTCACACTTTCCCAGGGAAAAAAGTTTCCCCAAGAGGTGTCCTTAAAAAGAACCCACAAACACCAAAGACATAAAGTCTGTCTTTTTGCCATTTTAAACTATCAATAATGTTAAATTTCCATATCTTTCTTTTTTTGTTTTCAAAGGAGAATATGAAAGAACGTTTCAATACACTGACCAATTTGATTTGGAGTCCAATGAGTTATTTGCCATGAAGAAAAAAGCTGGCACTTTCAATCTTGCGGATCAGTGACTATGGGAGATGAATCTCTTGAAGGTCAAATGCCTGATTCTAGCCCTTCAGCTTCCACAAATCACCGTCAGCAAATCCTAAATCCAATCATCTCTCTTTGCAAAGAGCTCAATGTGTAGTGACTTACTTTTAGATTAAGATAGTTGGCTTTATTTTCTTTTGGCTCTGGACTATATCTCTACCTGAATTTTGACAATTAGGGCAGTAAAGGCTGTAAGCTAACCTACCTTTCTTCTTTAACCTAGCAATAAAAAGTAATCAGTAACATTTTGCCTTTTAGTACACCTGAATTCAGAAGAAAAGGATTTGCGTTTACCATTCCTCTTTTATTACTTTCCAACACCATTATTCCTTCTACATTTATTATTTGGCATTCTACTATGGGAGAGAGCGCTGCCGTCTTCTGTCAGCCGTATCTTTACCTTTACACCAAGGTCGAGAACAGTGACCTTCCGGTCACCCCATGTAAGAGTTTCTCTGTTTTGTCTGCACGATGATGGTCAAAGCCGCACCCCCCAAACAGTATCAATTTTAACTCCGTGGAGAACGAAGTTCACTGCCCTGCTGGCCATCAAGTGCTAGGGCTGCATTCAATTCCCTCCAGGTGCAATGTCGTTACCCCGGGTACTTAACTGGCGATCTATGAACCTTTTAAAAATCGTGTGCAAAAGTGCTTGTAATTTTTTTCTAAGGAGATACCTTCAATTGCACCCTTTTCCGCCCCTAGATACTCAAATGGGCCCTCCTTTTCAGGGGAAGTGAGTACAACTCTCAGTGGGTTGGAGGTGAGCGCTCAGATGATCAAGGAGAAAACAGCTAACAGCCCTAAACTCCCGACCGACCCTTAATTTCCCCAGATCGAGGAGCGCAAATCTGGAAGTCAAAAGACCAGAAGGGGCCAGCCGGGCAGCGGACCCCGGGCTCCCGACACCCTTCGCGCCTCCGCTTGCACGAAGGGCGCCCCACGACAACCGCCCACTGCTCGAGGGCCGGACTACCGGCCCCCGAGCCCGCGTAGCCTGTCCACCGGCTAACTGGCCGGCCCGACACCCACCACAGGCGCCGCGGAGGCCGCCACCTCCACACCCAGGACTCGGAACGCTGGCCCAGAAGCGACCGAACGCAGAGGAGAGGGCGGGGCCCTCGGCCGCACCCCTTCGCCTTTCCCCCGCCTTCTTTGTTTCTTCCGGAGTCGCCATTGGCTGCTTGCCCGCGAGACCGGGCGACCCGCGGGCCTGCAGTGAGACAGGATTGGACGACGTCGCTGCCGCTCGGCCGCCGGCCCGCTCGCGATTGGCCGAGGCGCCGCCGGGGGTTTGAATCGCGGCCCCGGCCAGGCAGGGTTCTGCCAAAGTGCCACGTTGGGCCCGGCTGCAGCGTGAGAAGCCGGCTCAGGGCATCGGCCCGGCTGCTCGTGCTGGAGCTCCAGCCGTTGGGGCAGTTGGGCGGCTCGAGGCGGGTCGGCAAGCCGGTTCGCGGCGTGCGGTGTGAGCCGCTCCGCGGCGGCGGCAGCGGGCAGCAGTTCTGGTCAGGAGGCGCGGCGGAGCCTAGGCGGCGTCGCGTCCCGCCGGAGGGCGGCTCTGGCTGAGGGCGGAGGAGCCGGTGGAGCGCCCGGGGCAGCGGCTGAGGCGGGACGGCGGGGGCGGGGGCCACTGCCCCCGGAGGAGCCGGCCGAGATGCTGGCGGAAAACCTAGTGGAGGAGTTTGAGATGAAGGAGGACGAGCCGTGGTACGACCACCAGGACCTCCAGCAAGGTGAGGGCGCGGTCGCCCCCGCTCGGGCGGGCGGCCTGGCCAGGGAGGCTGTCGGGCGCGAAACCGTTAAAAAGTTGCTCTTGCCGGCGGCCAGCGGACGCCAGGTGCGGGAAGGTCCGACGCTCACCTGGCCTGGGCACCGGCCGTGTGCCCTGCCCGCCGGGAGGCCGCTTCTGCGCAGTGACCCTCACCATCCCTGCGTGTGGGCCGGGTGCCGTTGGGAGCGCTTCCCGGGTTAGCTGGTTGACTCCTCACCGCATTCCTCGGAGGCGCAGGACGGCCTCTTCCTGGCTTGCACCCCGCGGCCTCAGCGCCTCCGGGGGACCCCCCCCCAGCCCGAACCGAGTGGGAGCTGCTGCAGGTGGTAGGGGTAGCAGTGCTGTGTGGCAGGAACCGTGCCGGGCCCGCCCACCTCACCCGCTCCATCCATTCCTCGGAGGGGAACCTCTCTTGTCCCCATTTCGCAGATGAGGAAAGCGAGGCTAAAACGGCCAAACGACTTCGTTCGAGTCAAGGGTGGAGGCCAGCATTTTTGAACCCACACACTCAGAACGAGGAGTCGTAGTCACTGCCCAGACCCTATCTCTCCTTTATCATCGGTTTACAGCTTCTTCAGTTGGGTGTTAGAAAGTTGAAAATTTTTTTTTTTTTTTTTGCCTATGCGTAGTTCACCAGATGCCAAGTGAAAGTGACTTGAGGCACTTCTGCCTCCGCCACTTCTTGCAGTTTGCGCTCTAGCTTTTTAGTTAAAAACAGGCATTCAGATCCTGGCCTGCCTTGGACTTCTTGCCAAAGGTGTCTCCAGAGAGAAATCTTAGAGCAGCCTTCAAATTTGGAGCCAGTGCCCCCACCTTGTTCTGCGTATTAATAGCAGGAATTTGCAATTGGGGAAGCTTTTTTGTGGGTTCTTAACACTGGTGCTCATTTAGTCCTCCCGTCAAGCTATGGACGTAGTAGATAGATACTGTTATTGGGGGAGCTAGGATTTCCACTCCAAACTTCAGAACCAACTTTCTTAGCCACTATACTGAACACTCCTTAGGAATTTTTTTCAGGCATCTTCGTCTCTGCAATTCTGTAAAAAGCAACTTTTTCAGCTTTAAACTTTCACTGAAAATTAACATCTCATTTAGTTGAATATTAAATGACCGTGATGTTGGTTCATGGCAATCACTGAACTTGGGGTGGGGGGGGGATGTAGGCTTGAATAACTTGTCTTGTTTGCCTTTTCTAAGTACAAGCAACTCTTGGGAAAAGGTGATTTTTGATACGTCGCAGACAGTCACTTGAACCAAAGTGGTTCACCATTTCACTTAAATAGCCCAAGCTGTTCAGTGGCTGCACTGCAGTATGTGCCATCATGTGTTCTCAGTGTCCACAGGCAAATTTGTCTTATATTTTAACAAAACCTGTTTTCAAAATTCCCCATAAGGATTGATGGCCTAGTTTGATACTTTCTCCAAGATTAATGAGGAAACCACTGCACAATTGCAGCATTTCCCTACAATAAATGAAGCAGTTTGTATAATCAAAGCTAAATATCTTTCTTTAGCAAACATTGATCTGTGCAGGCCCCCTTTTTTTAAATCTAGCAAACTTAGCACATAATAGAGGCTTAGTTTTTGTATTTGTTGAACTGAGTTGCTCACACAGGATTAATGTTTTCATGGCTCTCTTCCATCAGGTGCTTTAGTCCACACTGCACTTCCACCCTGTGGGAAGTTGTTAGGAACAACCAGTTATAAGATGTCAATCTATGGGAAACAAATGCAACATGTTGGCATTACATGTGGAACTCTTTAACCTCTGATCAAAACAAAGCCATCAGATGTTCAAGTTTAATGAAACCTTAATGAGCACAGGTCCGAACCTCCTTAATGTCAGTTTGCTTTTGGAATTTGTTCTCTGCTTTTCAAAAGGCTTTTACATCTGTTATCACAATGGACTTTGACATAACCCTATATGTCATAACCAAGTGCGTGGAGTAGGAGTAGATGTGAAATTCCAACAATCATAACTCGTGAATATGGCCTGTAGAAGAATGAAGTCTGCACTGTGAATGAAAGGATATCTTTGTCCCAATTTTTTAAAATTATATGTTAAAGAACACCTAAACTTCTAACGAATTTTTAGGTGTGTTAATTTCTGAAGAATTTATTATCGAGTCTGTGCCAGGTATTCATCTAGGCACTGGGGTCACAGTGCCTATCCACAAGATAGGATAGATAGGATAGGATCCTATTCCTGGAGTTGACAGTCTAGGAATCTGTTTACTAGTGAAGCCTGGAGATGTTGCCTCCTGGTATGTGCCCAACTACAGTGCCTGGCACGGGGTAGGCCCTCAGTAGATATTAGATGCTGAATACAGTTTGGGAGGAAGTCCTGTTAAACAGATTGATAAGCACATCTAATGGGATTTTATCAAGTGCAGACATCTGTTGTTTTTTTGGTTTGGGTTTTTTTTTTTTTAAAGATTTTATTTATTTATTTTGACAGACAGCAAGAGATGGAACACAAGCAGGGGGAGTGGGAGAGGGAGAAGCAGGCTTCCCGCTGAGCAGAGAGCCTGATGTGGGGCTCGATCCCAGGACCCTGGGATCATGACCTGAACCTAAGGCAGATGCTTAACGACTGAGCCACCCAGGGGCCCCTGTTGTTTTTTTGTTTTTTTGTTTTTTAACATCCTCACTGTTAACTTTACTGAACAAGCCTTGTTTGGAGAGAGCTGTTAAAGACTTTTTAAGATCCTGTTCTCAAAGTCATTAAACTACAAACTTGTTTCCTTTAGCAACAAAAGCATTATTTAAGTAAATCGACCATATCAAAGTTTGCTGGGGAATTCTTTTTTAAATTAAAACTGCTGAAAAATTCTAACCTCGGAAGGCTGTGGACCACCATTTATACCTTATTAGAAACATGTAAAGCTTGTACAGGCTGAAGGAGAAAACCCTTTGCTTTTACAGAACACTTTGATAAAGAGACTGTCTTTTGTCAGAGAGCTGAGTTGGCACAGTAAGAATACTGACAGTGATCTCTATGGGTAAGATCCTTTCTGGGACAGCAGGAGCCTTCTGCGCAGGTAATGATGGTGCTTGCTTTGAAATGTGCCCCTGAGAACAAGGTGGAAAGACTTCAGAAACTGAGTTTTCTTTTAGTCCAGCTGCTATTATAATTGTCATTTGGTGAGCTGTGCAAGCTTAGAATAAGGTTTCAAGTTCCTACTATATGGAACGGCAAATTAAATCTTAAAGGAACCCTCATAGTTCTACTTCTTTTCGTGATGAGTGCATTTTCCATGTGTACAACTAATTTGCTGAATCATTGTTGAAGGGTCATTAAAACTGGCACCATCATTTTTCTTGATGTTTATATTCAGGTTTTTTGCTTTCCCAATTATAGTAACGTTGGCAACAGGAGTTACACAGAAGCATCACCAAATGACGCATTTGATCTTGTAAATAGGAAAAGCTTTCAGCCCCAATGTTGTTGAATTACTGCTGCAGACTACAGCCAACATGGGAATGTGTTGTCCTCATAGTTTGTGAAAACTGCAGTAAAATAAAAATATAGCAGTGGAATTTAAAGGTTTCAGAATTCCAGAAGAAAGATTCTTTTTAAAAAATCACTCCGCTGCCAGAGCTTATCCTTTGCTTTGGCATAGGGCTGAGTAGAGTACCTGTTTAAAGCTTATAGTGTACACTGTTACAGTTGATGATTATCACTTGCAAAGATTAATTAGTGAAAATATTAAACATACGAAGGTATTGGTAGGTTGTAATTCTCAAGCCTGCAGTAAATGTGTGGCTGCCTAGCTCAGTTCACTAGGATTTAGAAAAGACAACCTCTTGATGAACATCCTTATTGTAAAATAGAGATGACCAGGTGCATAAGGCTTCAAAACTATATTGTTTCCTTTCCTTTTGTGTCTTAATTAAAAATATAAAGGACATCGAGCATTCTCCCATTCGCCCCACTAATTATTTAGAAACCCTTCTTGGGCTTACTGCCAGCTTTTGGCTCCTTTTGGTTATAGAAGCCAGATGCTACACAACAGGAAATGAATTTTTTTTTTTAAGACCAAAAAAAGACCCTTGTCTTTAAACTAACAGATGAAGTAATATCCTGTTACGCAGTGTGACTTCACAGACACTTAGTTGTAGTTGAGACTTGTTTTGCCAGAATTCTATCCTAAACTTCTATGAAATATTGAGGAGATTAAGACTTCAGGTTACTGAACCAGGTTGGGGCTTTGTTTAACTGGAAATAAGGATTGAGATAAGGACAAGTCTCAAATTCTTTTCTGCTTGCTATTTACTGGAACACTGCTGTGCTTGGCATCTCTTTCGGCTGTGTATTAAGTAGTAGATAGTTTCATAACTGAATCAAGATAGTTGAAGATGGTCTCAAGTTAGTCTTGAGTCTGGAAGAGGGTTTGGCTCAGGTTTTGATCACTAGTTAAGAACACCTTTGGTGAGTCTCTGGTCCTTCCCAGTGAGAAATTACCACCTTACAACTGGCCAGGAGAGACTTAAGTAATGTTTAGGTAATGTTTATATGCTTTATCTTAAATAAGCATGGTGGCTTCTGTGTGGGGCTATGTATACACATTACATGTCCTATGAGTACAAAATAATTATTTCTGGAGCATCTGCATAGTTCCTTTTGCATTTAATGAAAACAGGATATTAACTTGCCTGGGATTGTGTGTGCTTTCACTGGCAGAGCGGGCAATAAAAGCCAAGTAGCTCAACTCTGATTTCTCATTGCCATCTATGAAAACAAGTGAAAAGATTAAGTACCTCAACGGGAAATTTACTCCCTACCTGAACAAAGAGGTATGCGGACCTCCCCGTGTAAAGATGGAGTACTCTCAGTATGATGACTGCGAAGTTAGAACCTGTTGACAGTAGTTTCTGTTTTGCTGTGACTCACCATGTAGATTTGGTCAGGTCAGTTAGCATCTTTGTGCTTCACATTGTCTCATTTGAAAATCCAGGCTAAATACCTTGAAAAGATAGATTAATATCTCTTAAATGCTTTGAGCTGTTTGTAAAGGTTCTATGCCTTGTGAATAGAAGATGTTATTTCATAGACTTGTTATCTCAAGTCTTAAGTACGTTAATTGACGTCATTAATATTTAAATCACAAGAGAATGTATCTTAACACCTGTCTACCAACATATATAGATTTATTATAAATGGGTGTAATGTTTTAAAATCAGCTGGAATGGTGTGTGGTAGCTTTTGATGCTTTGTTTTTTCTTAATGAGGGAAAACTAACTAAATAGAATACTAATTATGCACTCTAATGGACAGGACCAGGTAACAAAAGTTGTGGCTTTTCTTTTACCACTTTCTATAGGTTAAGTTTTAGTATCGGTGGTAATGAGTAAATGCAAAACCTTGTTTGTCAACCTCTAAAAATTGTTTAAAGAGCATATGTAGTGAGGTTCCCTGTTTTCATAATAAATATTTTTCCATAATAAATACTTTATATGACATTAAGCAAAATGACTTTCCATCATACTTAGAATAAAATTTAAATATTCTTTACCATGGGCTAAAATCTTACATGTTCTGATTGCTGCCTACCCTCCAGCTTCATCTCTTCCCACTCTCCCCTTCATGCTTCTGTCACACTGGCTTTTTGTCAGGTCGTAGACTATACCAAGTTCTTTCCTGTTGGAGTGCCTCTGTGTGGCTTTTTTTTTTTTTTTTTTTTTTTTTTAAAGATTTTTTTTTTATTTATTTATTTGAGACAGAGAGAATGAGAGACAGCATGAGAGGGAGGAGGGTCAGAGGGAGAAGCAGACTCCCTGCCGAGCAGGGAGCCTGATGCGGGACTCGATCCTGGGACTCCAGGATCATGACCTGAGCCGAAGGCAGTCGCTTAACCAACTGAGCCACCCAGGCGCCCCTGTGTGGCTTTTTTATATGGCGAGATCCTCATTCCTCAAGCCTCAGCTAAAATGTCCCCTCAGACTTTCCTTGTGACGTCCCTTTCTAAAACAGATCCTTTATTCATTATTACCAAATCTATTTTTTTCTTTCTCACACATCATATTTAATTGGTTGATAATTCTTTTTAGCTCTGCTTTAAACTGTATCCAGATTCCTACCTCTTCTCTCCATTTCTGCCAGTGTAGTCCGAGCCACCATCATCTCTCACCCAGATGATTGCAGCATCCTCCTGTCACCCTGCTTCCATCTTTGTCTCCTGCAGGCTGTTTACATAGCAGCCACTCATCCTGTCAGAAGCTTTCACTGGGTTCCATTTCACTCAGAGTCAAGCCAAAATCTTGACCTTCGTAGGCCTACACAAGCTGGCCTTAGAGCTTAGAGCCCCTCTGACTTGTCACCGTCTCTGCCCCCCATACACACTTTGTTTTGGCCTCATCGGCCTCCTTATTAGCTCCAGTCACACTTCTTCCTAGAGCCTTTGTACTTGTTTTGTCTCTGCCTGGAATGCTGGTCCTCTAGATTGATCTACGGGATCATTTATTCAGTTCCTTCACATCTTGATTCTAATGTCACCCTTGTCACATGTTCTTAAAGGTCAGCCTTCCACATCCACATTCTTCATATCCCCCTAACTTCATTTTTCCTCTTTAGCACTTACTGCTATTTTTTTATATTCTATCATGCTGTTTCTCCCAATAGAATAGAAGCTTCATGAGGGCGGGGAATTTTTTAGCTAAGTTCACTCTTATATACCTAGTGCCTAGAACAGTGTCTGGTATTAATGAATGTATGCATGCATTTATGAATGAAAAGTGTTCATCATGTTGGGAAGTTTATTTATTTGCTGTCTGGCTTCTCCCATTAGTCTCTGGAAGTGTCAGGATGACAGGAACTTCATCCATTTTATTCACCATTCTATAGCTAAAGCTTAGTAGCATAGTGCCTAGCAATACAAACATTAATTTGTGAATCAATGCATACTAATAATACTTGGGCTTTGTATGCAGCATAGTTTCTGAAGTCCTCCCTTATATATTATTTCATTTGATTTTTGCAATCTTACATTGACAGGACCGTCTTCTCTCTAGACAAGAATACCAAGTGTAGGGACCTTTAAAGTCACCATATGGAAAGTGTTAACCTGGTAAATGGTAGTCAGAACTGGACCTCAGGCCTTCCTACTCAATTCAGTGCATTTCTCACTATGTTAAAGGGCCTCCCATGAAACTTACTATGCAGGTATTTCTGTTACTGTATTAGAACTAGTGTCCTTTTTTGTATCATTAAATTTTTATTTGGGGTATTGGGTATAATACAAACAAATCCTGTCTTATGTACATATATGCCTAAGAAGAGAGAGAGTTGAAAAATGAGGTTCAAAATAGAAATAGAGTTTTGTGCTAACTCAAAGTATAAGCTACTGACATGTAATTACCTTAAAAACTGGGCTCCTGGGTGGCTCAGTTGGTTAAGCGACTGCCTTCGGCTCAGGTCATGATCCTGGAGTCCCGGGATCGAGTCCCGCATCGGGCTCCCTGCTCAGCAGGGAGTCTGCTTCTCCCTCTGACCCTCCTCCCTCTCATGCTCTCTGTCTCTCATTCTGTCTCAAATAAATAAATAAAATCTTAAAAAAAAAAAAAAAAAAACTTGCTGCGCTGCTTATCTGGTTTGCTCATCTTGGAGAGGGACATGAAGAGAAGTAGACAGTGTTCTTATTACTGGTGTATTTTTCCTTTTTTGGACTTAATTTTTAGTCTCCTTAGGAGGCCAGGATCTATAACACAAACTTTACTTTGATAGTTGAATTCACAGCAGCCAGATTTCATGGAAACTTTAGAGACTATTGAAAGATCTACCTATACTTTGGCTCAAAGATCTCCAGAAAGAAAATAGACAATGAAGATATGAATAAGTCCAGTCCATGAGCAGATAATTATGATGTTAGACATCACCACCATGAATGATCATTTCTGAACCAGTGAATACATCTCCATAAAGTGGATCACTTTTCTTCAGTCTTACAAGTAAAGGTACATAAGAGAACACATTACCTGGTAGAGGAACCCAGTTCAACTGAATTTTAAGTAGAACTCAAGTTTCTTTCTGTGCCATTCCACCTTCCATCGGGATCTGACTTAAACTTTATGTGTTGGGTTAGGTCTTAATTCATTCTTATTTTAAGGACTGGGTTATATAAAATGTTGTGAGATCATTTGCATTATCCTAAGATTCACTTGTTGTGCTAGATCTCCAACTTGCTGCTGAACTTGGGAAGACATTACTGGATCGGAACACAGAGTTGGAGGATTCTCTTCAGCAGATGTACACAACCAATCAGGAGCAGTTACAGGAAATTGAGGTAATTTACTCACTAAGAAACTTACACTTTGAATTGTGGCATGTTGCTGCTATTGACCAATCATGTTCTGCTAAAATAGCACTTTCAAAGAACCATTGGAGAGGGTGGGGAGGCTGATTTCTGTTTTCTTTATGCTTTCACAATATACGGCTAGTGAAAGAAATTTCTCTTTTCACCTTGGTGAAGTGTACTAGAAGTAAATGGCCCAGTATTTACCAGTATGTGAAGTACAATAAAGCTGTGAATATTATACTTCATTTTTTACTTTTTTCTTTTAAATGAATTATGCAATATTTCAGATATGCCAAGTGGTATAAGAGAATAATACAATGAACACCTGTGTACCCACCACCCAGCTTAAGAAACAACTAGCCACACTGTTGAGGCTCCCTCCTTGTTTTCACTCCCTTCCCCAACCACTGCCAAACACCATCCTAAATTTGGGTTTAGAAGGAAAAAATTTTAAGTTGTAGGACCTGATTTCATATGCGTTTAAACTTCTTGTGCCATTCAGAGAATCAGGAATGCCTGGCAGGCTCAGTGGGTAGAGCATGCAACGCTTGATCTTAGGGTCTTAAGTTCAAGCCCTATGTTATGGGTAGAGTTTACTTAAAAAAAAAAAAAAATCATAAAATGGATATCTCTTTCTCCTTGCTATGATCTTATTTACATTTTTGGTAGATTTTTTTTTTAAATTAAAAGAGTACTTAATTTCCCTAGTTTAGCAAACTAAAATGAAAGATACTAGATTAAGGCATTAAAATGCAAGATGCTGGGGCACCTGGGTTGCTCAGTTGTTAAGCATCTGACTCTTGATTTTGGCTCAGGTCATGATATGAGGGTTGTGAGATTGAGCCCCCAAGAGGTTCCTCGCTCTACATGGTGTCTGCTTGAGATTCTCTCTCTCCCTCTCCATCTCCCTCTGCCCCTCCCTGCTGCTCACACGCGTCCTCTCTCTCTAAAATAAATAAAATCTTTAAAAAAAATTAAAAATAAAAAATAAAATGCAAGGTACCATCTTGTAAATGATCCCATTCAAGTAGTCCAGTTATGTGTAGGCCACCTGACTGTAAAGATGGTAATTTTGGGGAGCACCTGGCTGGCTCAGTCAGTGGAGCCTGTGGCTCTTGATCTTGGGATTGTGGGTCTGAGCCCCATGTTGGGTGTACAGATTACTTAAAAATAAAACTTTACAAAAATAAATAAAGATGATAATTTTGGATATTAACCCAACAGTTGTCCTATTAGAATACTTTGCTCCATGCTCTACCCCTCCACACACACCTCCCCCCCCCCGCAAAAAAAGCTTTGCACTTAAAATTACAACTCCTTCCCCTCAAATTGGTACATGAGAAACAGGACTCTTATGTCCTTATGCACAAAAAATGTGAAAGACCTTAGAACAGTGATCAGAATTTACTGAGTGGGGCGCCTGGGTGGCTCAGTAGGTTAAGCCTCCAACTCTTAACTTTGGCTCAGGTTATGACATCAGGGTGGTGAGATTGAGCCCCCCATTGGGCTCTGCAGTGGGCATGGAGCCTGCTTAAGATTCTCTCTCCCTCTGCCCTTCCCACCCACCCTAAAAAAAATAAAAATAAAATAAGGCAAATTCATAATTTCAATATCCTTAATTTTACATAGTAGCTGTAATTAAGATGTGAGTATGCAGTAGATCCTCTCCTTCATCAGGATCTATGAATATAAGCCAATGATGTGACTGGCTCTGTGAGAAATATACTTTTATAATTCTAGGAAGGTATATCTTATAATGATATTAAAGTCATCAGCTACCATTTTTAGCACATTCTATATCAAAAGAGCATAGAACATGCCATGCCCAGAATTGAATGTACAGTTGGCCAGAAACCTAAAAATACAGAAAAACCGGGTGTTTTTAAAACTGTTAAAACCAGGGGCGCCTGGGTGGCTCAGTCGTTAAGCATCTGCCTTCGGCTCAGGTCATGATCCCAGGGTCCTGGGATCAAGCCCCGCATCGGGCTCCCCGCTCGTCGGGAGGCCTGCTCCTCCCTCTCCCACTCCCCCTGCTTGTCTTCCCTCTCTCGCTGTGTCTCTCTATGTCAAATAAATAAAATCTTTAAAAAAAAAAAACAAAACTGTTAAAACTAGCTAAGTATCATACATGGTCAAGGAATTCATACCTGCTTTGTGTCATAGACTTTGCTTTATAACTCATCAGAAGATTGCATAGAGCAGTCCTAGGGCATATGCATGAAGACTATCATATACTGTGAGATACATCTATTTGTATTTGGGTAGAAACATAGTCTTAATACACCGTATTTATGTTTTCTGTCAAAGCACCTATAAATCACTATAACTGAATACTATAACTGATACTTATTTTAGAATATCTCCCAAGTATAAATGAAAAAAGTACAAATATTTGCATACATAAGAGAATGATGCCTGTTTGTTACCACAGGAGATCACAAACACAATTGCTTTATGATCTAAGTTACTTATTCTCTACCTTCTCCAACCCCACCTCCCCACCCCCCAGTGGTATTGAGGTTGATTAGACAGTTAAGACAGATTGTTGACATTCTGAAAAAAATCCACAGATCTTTGAGATTCTCTAAATCTACAAGTAATAGGGGCGCCTGGGTGGCTCAGTAGGTTAAGTGTCTGCCTTCAGCTCAAGTCATGATCCCAGAGTCCTGGAATCAAGCCCTACATCGGGCTCCCTGCTCAGCGGGGAGTCTGCTTCTCCTTCTCCCTCTCCCCGCCCCCCGCCACTTCGTGCGCTATCTCTCTCTTTCAAATAAATAAATAAAATCTTTAAAAAATAAATAAATCTACAAATAACACTATACCATCTATTGTCTTCCTTAAGATGTTGCAAAGTATGATGGAAATGAAATCCAATTCAGATATTAATGATTAAATATAAATTTAAATTAAATATATGTATAAGCCATTCAAATAAATTTAGTCTGGAATATTCCGGAACCATTTTCATGAATCTTGTTTCCGTAATAGAGCACGCAGCCCCCTAGTTCATAGATCCAAGCATTGTAGCATTCAACATTTTACTCTTAGTCCAAAGCTGTGTTTTGACTGAGAACAACACTTTCATAGATTTCTTCTCTACCATTGCAGTTGGCTTTCTTCTTTATGTTTATAAATCACTTATGAAAGTCAGTGAGGATAGGACAAAATGGGGAGATGAAATGGCCGTGCTGGTTAAGCCCGCTTACCAGCTAGAAAACCCTACCCACCCACACCCCACACACCCCCAGCACAAACTGGCCTTATTGCCTGCTCAGGTCACGTCTGTTCCTGTGCAGACTCACAAGTCACAACATAGACTTCCAACAGTCTAAAACAAGGAAAGCCTGATGCTCTTATAAAAGGAAGCAGGCAGCCAAAGAGACTAATTCCCTCCTAAAAGGTGACCGTTGCATTATGTGCTTCTTATTGTAACCTTCAGGAACCCCCTAAGCTTTATAAGGGCTCTTTCTTTAATTCAAACCTTATGTCAGTTGTTTTTTAAGTAAACTTTTTATTGAAATACGCATATAGAAAAAACACAAATCCTAAATATATAGTTGAATGAGTTTTCATAAAGTAAATGTACTGATGCAACCAACACCCAGATAAGAAATGAAAACATTATCAGCTCTGCCAGTTGTCACTCCCACTAACCAGTATTCTAACATCTAGATTAGTTTAGCCTGTTTGAACTTTACCACTTATACAAGTTTTAAACTAACTTTTCAGAATGTTTATTGGGACTTTTCCTGACTAGACAGGTAATACATGATCATTTTTTAAAGTTAGAAAAAGTTGAAAACCAGAAAGTCAGCCCTTATCCTACCACCCAGAAAAATTTGAAATGAGACAATCCAGAAGAATAGTACTGGAACAAACTACTAAGAGTGGATAAAGAATCGTGCAGAACTGGCAAAAATACTAGGATAAAATCCCCCAAACTGTGACATGTTATAGGCATTATAGAAATAGACAACCAGGAAACTGTCAAGGGTATTTTGTAAGTAGAACTACAAGTGTGCTTTCAAAGACTCTGAGTGGGTTTCAAATAATCCTCATAAAAATTGATCAGTATTTTTTTAGTGATTTTTTTTTAAAGATTTTATTTGAGAGAAAGAGCGTGCACACAGAGAGGGAAAAGCAGGCTCCCCACTGAGCAGAGAAACCGATGCAGGGCTTGATCCCAGGACTCTGGGATCATGACCCCAGCTGAATGCAGATGCTTAACTGACTGAGCTACCCTGGTGCCCCTGTTTTGTTTTGTTTTAAAGATTTTATTTGAGAGAGAGATCGAGAACGTGCGTACGCACACGAGTTGGGAAGGGGCAGAAGAGGGAGAAGTAGGCTCCCCGCTGAGCAGGGAGCCTGCTGTGGAGCTCCATCCCAGGACCCTGAGATCATGATCCAAGCCAAAGGCAGACAATTAACCAACTGAGCCACCTGGGTGCCCCTTAGTAATTGTTTTTAATGAAAAAGAAATTAAACTATTGAAAATAATGATTAGCTTCAGAGATGCCTATAGCCTATATGACTTTTATTCGGTGTTGATGTGAATCGCCTAATTTTTCAAGATTCCAGAGCAAGTTTTTCTCTCCTGGATGAGGAGGGAGGAGAGAAACTTTGGAGAGTAATGAGATCTGACACCATCAGACATAATCGGATTCTCTTAAAGATTCCTACAATCATGTAAGCAAGCCTACAGCCTAATGTTTTTATTGCATCTCTCCTTGGAAACCTGCATTATTCCTACAGGACTTGTCACTACCACTTAAAGTAGTATGGTCTTCAGGGCATCCCTTGTTCCAAGAGCTTATGTCTTCCTTGGAAATTTTAAAGCATTTTATGCTTCCTTTACTACATTTATCAATATTCTACTGTATGTTTATTGATTTGTTCTAGCCCCCCCCCAGCCCCCACCTATTTCCCATTGCAATGTTGAAGGCTGTTGCTGTGTTTATCCATGGTCTTTCACACATAGTAGATCATCGATAAATACTTGTTGAAATCAGTATCCTTTATTTTTTTTTAAGTAGGCACCGTGCCCAGCATGGACTTGAACTCATGACCCTGAGATGTGAGAGTCACATGCTTTACTAACTGAGCCAGCCAGGCACCCCTTGAAATCAGTATCTTTTTAAGATTTTATTTATTTATTTGATAGAGTTACAGCGAGAGAGGGAACACAGGCAGGGGGAGTGGGAGAGGGAGAAGCAGGCTTCCCGCCGAGCAGGGAGCCCGATGCGGGGCTCGATCCCAGGACCCCGGGCTCATGACCTGAGCTGAAAGCAGACGCTTAATGACTGAGCTACCCAGGCGCCCCCCTTGAAATCAGGATCTTAAGAGAGGAACAGATAAACAATTTGCAGAGCACTTCTAATGATTCCTAAACTGTGGGTTTCTACCTCTGGAGATTTTTTAAGGTGATAGAAGGAGCTCTGGCTTCAGCATTAGAAGATTCAGGTTTAAGCCCTCGATTCTGTGGCAAATAGCTAGAGACTTCCGGCATGTGAATCACCTCTCCAAACCATGTTTGCTCTGCTGTGTAATGGTGGTAAGAGTGCTTGCTCTACATTGGCACAGGGTTGTTCTGGGGGATGAGGTTATGTAAGTGTATGTATTTTAGACTATAAATTGTTGCACAGTTTATCTGTGTTAGAACTTTAGTAATGAAAGAATTTTAATATAGAAAAAAAATAAATCCTTTTCAATTACTGAAAAATTGGTCTTAAGAACAAGCCAAGCTTTTAATAGTGATATTATATTATAGATGGTTTTTATTTTCATATTCATGCCCTTTTTTTTTACCCTTAAAATTTCCTACAGGGAAAATAAAATTTTTTATTAAGGGAAAAGAGGTTTTTCAGGGCGCCTGGGTGGCTCAGTTGGTTAAGCGACTGCCTTCGGCTCAGGTCATGATCCTGGAGTCCCGGGATCAAGTCCCGCATCGGGCTCCCTGCTCGGCAGGGAGTCTGCTTCTCCCTCTGACCCTCCCCCTCTCATGTGCTTGCTCTCTCTCATTCTCTCTCATGCAAATAAATAAATAAAATATTTTAAAAAATAAATAAATAAATAAATAAATAAAAAAGAAAAGAGGTTTTTCAAAGGTAATAGGAAATATTTCTTCAGTATTGTAGTAGGTCATTTTGATACTAAATTCAGAGGATTCGGGTGGTAATCCTTAATATAAGGATAATCCCAACACTGCCTAAAAGCCAAATTTCCATTTCATTCCTTACGTGTTTTTAGTTGGGGTTGTGTCTGTCTTTTCCTGCATTTCAGGTCAAGGTTCTGCAGTTACACATAGGTGTTACTATAATCTTGCTTTCCTTTCTTTTTTAAAGGTTTGCCTCAGTTGTTAAGGTGACCTATTTATAGCTTTTGTGTACAACCTGAACCTTGTACTCCTAGTCAGGGTGGCATCCTACACAAATTCCAAGACACGTGTGCAATAACTCATGGAACTTAAACTTTGATACTCTGGCCTATAAAATTGACATTTTTGCCTGTGTTTTTGCTATTCTCGTGTTTCCCTCCCCATGTTTTGCTTAAATGTTTCCCTTTCTGCTATTTACTATGACAGATGCTTTTGTACTTGAGCGGTTTTTGGCACTTGAATTTTGGGATCTTGGCAGTCCTGTCAGATTCATTTGAGGCTGTGTATCAAAGATTCTGAATGAAGAAAACCAGAACATTAGAAGCGTATCTGTGCCTTTAAATGAAGGGTAGAAAATCAACTAACCCATTTCCTTCTACATTCAGAAAAAATTTGATAAATACTAATTTGAAACTTTGGAGACCAAGCATTAAAGCAGTGTCTGACCACATAGAGTTCTGATTCTCTGGCCCTATATCACTACTTGCTGAGAGAGCTAATAATTTTTCTTTTAAGTTGCTGACCAAGTTAGTCAGACTTCTTTGTTGGGTAACCTATTACAGATTCTTGGATGGAGGAGTAAAGGGCTTTTCTGATTAGTTTTGATTTAATAATAATAAGATTAAACTCCTACCATGTGAAAACAAGCTCCCTGCCATTCTTTAGATTGTCCTTAAAGCCAAGCCCTCTAAGATCAAAACATCATAAACTCTTCATAAATGGTTTCATTGTGTTTTTATCACAGGTTTATATATCAAACGAGGGGACTTACTGTAGTGTTTTTTTTTTTTTAAATACACTAGTCCTGCCCCCCCCCCCCCAAGTCTGTGGTTGCACTTTCCGAAGTTTCAGTTGTGTGGTCAGCCCCCATCCAGAAGCGGATGATTCATTCTCCTTCCGTCGCATGGTCAGAAGGTCCCTGGTAGCTTCACACTCTGTCATGGCGCCTGCGTCACTCACCTTACTTATCTCATTACGTGGTATTTTATCATCTCACGTCATCATAAGCACAGTGAGATATTTTGAGCAAGACCACACTCACATAACTTTTATTACAGCATATTGCTATAATTGTTCCATTTTTTTTTTTAAGATTTTTTTTATTTTTTTGACAGCGAGTGAGCATAAGGAGGGGGAGCGGCAGGCAGAGGGAGAAGTAGGCTCCTTGCAGAGCAGAGGGCCCGATGTGGGGCTCGATCCCAGGATCCTGGGATCATGACCTGAGCTGAAGGCAGACGCTTAATGATTGAGCCACCCAGGCGCCCTAATTGTTCCATTTTATTATTAATTTCTCGCTGTGCCAAATTTATAAATTAAACTTTATCATAGGTATGTATGTATGTGTAGGGGGAAAAACATAGTCATATATTTAGGGTTCAGTGCTATCCATGGTTTCAGACACCTACTGGGGGTCTTGGAATATATCCCCAGTGGATAAGGGGGGACTGCTGTAGCCCCTTTGTACTTTATTTGCATATTTACTTGTTTCCTTTATATTGGCCACAACTCTAATTTGAACATTATTATATCTTTAAAAGGGGGCAATGGGGCGCCTGGGTGGCTCAGTCAGTTAAGCACCTGTCTTCGGCTTAGGTCATGATCCCAGGGTCCTGGGATCGAGTCCCACATCGGGCTCCCTGCTCAGCGGGGGCAGGAGGGGGCTGCTTCTCCCTCTCCCGCTGACTGCCACTTCCCCTGCTTGTTCTCTCTCTGTCAAATAAATAAATAAAATCTTTTAAATAAAAGGGGGCAACAATTTTGGGCCCACATAATAGCTGGTAGGAATTATGTCTTTCAGATTACTGGGAGGTATCTGCCATGGGAATAAATACAGACAAGTCTATAAATGGGGAAAGGGGGAGGAATTAGTGGCTATTAGGACCTTTTCCCAAGAGGGTTATAACCAAAGCCCTTCTTAGAATCTTTCAATTAAGTCTCAACATTTTAGCAGTCTTAGTTGTGGTATAGAGCACGATAAGCTGTTGTGAATAGAGGTCTAGAAATTGCCATTTTGGGGTGCCTGGCTGGCTCAGTCAGTAGAGCATGTGGCCCTTAATCTCAGGGTCATGAGGGGGTGGAGCCTACTTAAAAGAAAGAAAAAAAACTGCCATTTAGCCAATATTTTTTGAATCCCTACTATGTCAGGAATTGTGCTAAATGGACTAGAGAGAGAATAGGCTTCCCTTTTCAAGGAGGGTTAGAAAGACTGGACACTAACAAACACTTTGGTTGTTTATTGTGCTAATTGTTTTGAAGGAAATTAATAAGGTGCCTTAGGAGGAGTGCTGCTTGAGACAGGGTAGTCTGGAAAGGCTTCTGAAGAGGTTATGTTTGAACAGAGGCCTAAAGGACAATCGGAGTTCTTAACCATTTTGTGCCATAGATCCCTTTGGCTGTCTGGTGAGGTCTGTGATGATCCTCTTAAAATATATAGAATAAAAGGGAATCTCTTATATTGAAATGCCTATCAAAATATTGAAAAAAATATTGAAAAAATAAATGTGTGATATGGAAATATGTTTTGTTATTAATAGATTAAATACCAAGATATAATTGTCAATTTAAAAACTAATTTCAAATAGTGATGAGTATAACCAATAAATCAACATTTCTGCAATCACTTTCACATGATATGAAAATACCTGTGATTTCTGTTGGTGATGAAGTCCTAGGTACACCCTCATACTACTGATGGCTCGTTGCCTCCATTCAAAATCAAAGGAGGTGCTAAGTGTCAGAAATTAGAGAAAATGAAGATGTAACTTCTCCCTCATTCAAATTCGCAGATGCTCTCAGTTCTGTCTGTGGACCTCAGGTTAAGAACTGCTGGATTAGATGGAACCACCCAGGAAAAACACATCCCTGAAAGGAAGGGGGAACTTGCTTAGAGTGAGACAACTCCACAATTTTAGGGTAAAGGTACGCTGAGCGTGAAATAAGGATGAATCAATAGCTACCTGGTGAAGCTGAAAGAGCCACTTAAGAGATGGTTGGGAAAATAATTAATTTACACTGAAACACAAATAGATGATAGTAAGGGATTATTGGGGTTCTTTTAGGTATGATTAAAATTATAGTTAAAATGAAAAGTCTTTTCTCTTAGAAATATATGAATATGTATATCTGACTTAAGATGTCTTGGATTTGCTTTAAAATGATTGGAGATGAGAGAAGAAAAGTAGAGATGCAACAAGATTGATGATAATTGTTGAAACTGGATGATGGATAGATGAGGGCTCATTAAACCACTTTTCCCCATTTATATGTTTGAAATTATCCATAATAGGGGCGCCTGGGTGGCTCAGTCGGTTAAGCGGCTGCCTTCGGCTCAGGTCATGATCCCAGGGTCCTGGGATCGAGCCCCACGTTAGGCTCCCTGCTCGATGGAGAGCCTGCTTCTTCCTCTCCCTCTCCCTGCTGTTCTGCCTACTTGTGCTCTCTCTCTCTGTCAAATAAATAAAATCTTTAAAAAAAAAAAAAATGAAATTATCCATAATAAAAAGTTTTAAAAACGCAGTAGATAAAATTAGCTATTTGTAAAGTGTAAAGAGTCTGTATTTGGGTAGACTGAGGAAGCAGCACACAAGGTCAAGACAGCTAATGTGTTACTGTGGGGAAGTGTGATTGTAAGAACATATGACATGGAGCTGGTAAAGAAGGCTGCTGGAACAGTTGTCATATCGCTTCATCTTAGTGAAGAGCTGCAATTAAACTAAGTCTTAAGGAGGGAAACGGTAAACATTAAGCTTAAGAATCATTGTTGATCCAATGGAATATTATGCAGCCATCAAAAAAGACATCTTGCCATTTGCAACGATATGGATGGAACTAGAGGGTATTATGCTAAGCGAAATAAGTCAATCAGAGAAAGACATGTATCATATGATCTCACTGATACGAGGAATTCTTGATCTCAGGAAACAAACTGAGGGTTGCTGGAGTGGTGGGGGGTGGGAGGGATGGGGTGGCTGGGTGATAAGACATTGGGGAGGGTATGTGCTATGGTGAGCGCTGTGAATTGTGTAAGACTGTTGTATCACAGACCTGTATCTCTGAAACAAATAATACATTATATGTTAAAAAAAAAAGTAGGAAGGGCAAAATGAAGGGGGGGAAATCAGAGAGGGAGATGAACCATGAGAGACTGTGGACTCTGAGGAGGAAAGGGGAGTGGGAGGATGGGTTAGCCTGGTGATGGGTATTAAAGAGGGCACGTATTGAATGGAGCACTGGGTGTTATATGCAAACAATGAATCATGGAACACTACATCAAAAACTAATGATGTGGGGCGCCTGGGTGGCTCAGTCTTTAAGCGTCTGCCTTCAGCTCAGGTCATGATCCCAGTGTCCTGGGATCGAGCCCCGCATCGGGCTCCCTGCTCGGCGGGAAGCCTGCTTCTCCCTCTCCCACTCCCCCTGCTTGTGTTCCCTCTCTTGCTGTATCTCTCTCTGTCAAATAAATAAATAAAATCTTTAAAAAAAAAAAAACTAATGATGTAATGATGGTGATTAACATAACATAATAAAATAAAATAAAAATAAATAGGCAAGATCATAACCTTAAAAAAAAAAAGAATCATTGTTGATCCAAGTGAATGCTGATGCTTCCTGGACCCAAGAGAAAGAGACATTAGTTTAGGGGAGGGGAGACTTCCATGTCCAAGATCAACATTTCTCTAATAAGTGTGATCCATGGACCACTTGTACTGACATCACCTGGGGGTTTTGCTGAAAATGCAGAGTGCTGGCTCTACCCCAGTCTCATTGACTCAGAATTTTAGAGGAAAGGGGCCCAGGTTCCCATAGTTTAATAAAGCCCCCAGATGAATCTTAGCACACTCAAAAGTTTTTGAACTATAACTGTAGGTAAGATGACAGTAGCTGCCTCTTACTGAGCAGTTTTACCATATGCCCACGCCATGCTGAACCCTTCACACACTTGAACCTTACAGCAACTGTTGTGAGATAGATGATGAGGAAATCTCGCCTGAGAAAAATTAAGCTACTTGCCAAAGGTCACCCGGTTAGAAGTGGTGAAGCAGAACTTCAAACCAAATTCTAACTCCAGAGCCAATGTTTTTAGCTACTGCTGCCTCCCACCAGGCTCTTTTCTTTGATCTTGTGCCCACCAAAAGTTTTCTGTGGGAATTGACCTCTCACTTGCCTTTTACGAGGCAGGTGTGTCCTAAGAGGATGTGAATATTCCAGTCATTGGGCAGAGACAGCTCGTCGTAAATTAATAATTAGTGTCTGGTCTATGCATTAGCCTTTTTTCAGTTGTTGTCAATCAGTCCCAAATAATACTTGAGACCTATATACTTGATATAAAAGTAGCTTGTGAAATTTCTGTACCTATTGTATGTATTCCTGTATTCTAAACCTTTGTTCCTAAGAGATTGAACACCTTCCCATTAGTGACAGGAACCTGCTCTGACATTGCTAGCCAGAGGCAGGGTTAAGGGCCTATTCCTAGGAGAAGCTGGTGGGTGTTGAGGGAGTGAAGAATAAACACAAGTTTCTGTAGGGACTGTGGTTGGTGTGTGCTCACTTACCTTATTCAATACTTTAAGTCCTACAAGATAGGTTAGTCATCGATCCACAACCCCTTATTTTCAATTCTGAACCCACAAGGCTCTGTAAAACAAGATTATTTTTTTCTTAAGCTTGCAGCAAATTCATTTAGCAGCAAACCCTGATCTGAACTGATGGTGTGAGGCTGTTTATAACCCTTATTCATAGTCTTTTTTTTTTTTTTTAAGATTTTATTTATTTATTTGACAGACACAGCAAGAGAGGGAACACAAGCGGGGGGGTGGGAGAAGGAGAAGCAGGCTTCCCAAGGAGCAGGGAGCCCGATGGGGGGCTCGATCCCAGGACCCTGGGATCATGGCCTGAGCCTAAGGCAGACACTTAACATCCGAGCCATCCAGGCGCCCCTATTCATACTTTTCAGTGCAGAAATATTAATGCTCAATTACAGGATGCTGCCCATACCTCACTGAGGATGTTATAAAGTGTATGGTGTGTGTGCCATGTTGTCTTTCTAAAATTTAAAGAACTTTCCAAAAACCTATTTGGCCCCGAGAGTTTCAGATGAGAAAGTTGAAGTAATGAGAGTTAAGTGTTTTCTCAACACGTTGCCACCAAGTTGCATAACTAGATTTTTAAAAAGGTCACATAAGCTTTTATTCAACTCTGCCACATTGTCATTTAAAGAGCCCACTGAAAATCATTTAGCACATTCTTTGAAAGAAGTCTGTTAGCTTTGCAAATACAGTTGTACAGTTGACCCTTGACAACACAGATTTGAACTGTGTGGGTCCACTTACGCAAGGATTTTTTTCTGATAGAGAACAGTAGTGTAAATGTATTTTCTCTTCCTCATGATTTTTTTTTTTTAGGATTTATTTATTTGAGAGAGAGCAAGCACTAGCAGGGGGAGGGGCAGAGGGAGAGGGAGAAGCAGACTCCCCACTGAGCAGGGAGCCCGATTTGGGAGGGGGGGGGCTCGATCCCAGGAGCCTGGGATCATGACCTGAGAGGAAGGCAGACGCTTAACCCACTGAGCCACCCAGGTGCCCCTTCTCATGATTTTCTTAACATTTTCTTTTCTCCAGCTTACTTTATTGTAAGAATATGGTATGTAATTCATAAAACATACAAAATGTGTTAATCAACTGCTTATGTTATCAGTAAGGCTTCCAGTCAATAGTAGGCTATTAAGGTCTTGAAGGAGTCAAAAGTTACACATGGATTTTCGACTGTATGGGAGTCGGTGCCCCTAACCCCATGTTGTTCAAGGATCAACTGTATAGTTGTATAAAAAGCCCCAAGAAAAGTGGGTGGTTTTTTTTTGTTTTTTTTAAGATTTATTTATTTGAGAGAAAGAGAGAGTGCAAGTGGGAAGGGCAGAGGAGGAGAGAGAATCCCAAACAGACTCTGCGCTGAGCCGTGGAGCCCAGTGCAGGGCCCAATCTTACGACCCTGAGGTCACAACCTGAGCTGAAATCAAGAGTCACATTCTTAACTGACTGGGCCACCCAGGTACCCAAGACATGACTTTAAAAACACTTTTCTTGGGGCACCTGGGTGGCCCAGTCGGTTAAGCGTCTGACTCTTGGTTTTGGCTCAGGTCATGATTTCAGGGTCATGAGATTGGGCTCCACGTTCAGGTCAGAGTCTTGCTTAAGATCCTCTCTCCCTCTTCCCCTCCCCTGTGTGCACACATGCTCTCTCGAATAAATAAATCAATCTTAAAAAATAAAAGTCATGTCTTGGGACACCTGGGTGGCTCAGTCAGTTAAGTGACTCTTCAGGTCTTGATCTTAGGGTTGTGAGTTCAAACCCCACATTGGGCTCCGCACTGGGCATGGAGCCTAGATAGGTAGGTAGGTAGGTAGATAGATGATAGAATGAATTTAAAGCCGTGTCTTTGGTCTATTACCATTTGATCATTGGTGATGCTTCGAACCTACCTTTTTTCCTCTTTCTAGTTGTGTTCCAGGGAAATATTATGAATATTTCATTTGAAATATATACTGTGTTTCTTTGTCTTCTGGTAGAGTTGAGTAGGAGAAGGAATCAATGTAATTTAACACTGAGGCATGAAGACTGTGATTATTCCCCTTTATCCTTGGCCATTTAGAAAGCAATTTTAGCATTACCAGAATAATCTGGCAAATTTCTCATGAATGAGGAGGATTGTGGTGATAACACTCTCACAATATTAAAAATAACAAGAGTCTTTGAATCATTGTAAGCTAAATATCTCTTTCTGGTTAAATTAATGTTCCCTATTTTTTTGTCCAGAATGGCTTATGCGGAGAAAAAAAATTTGATCTTTTTCCAAGCAAAAAGTCATCTAAAATTCTCTACTTTAGGCTTTATTTCTATAAAACATGGTATTTTTGCTTAAACATCAATCATGTGTTCCATTGCTTTTTCTCTTCTGGGGTTGTCAGTCTCACTTTAGATTTTCTTGTTGAATATTAATTTTATGCATGTATTATGCTTTGTAAGAGTAGACCAGCCTCATGATACATAGGATATTGGTAAGCATTAAGAAAAGTAAGCATATAAAGGATGGCCTGTACTTATTTCCTATTAGACAAGTATTTTAATTGGGATTTAAAGTTTTTCTTCACATAAACCTGTGGTATTGTGATATAATGAAAATCATGTATTTGATCTTCATCTCTAGTTCCTGGCACAGAGCTTCTAAAACACTTGGAATTTCCTGAGTGATAGGATGGGAACTGGTTGCCGGAAGGAATACAGCCATGTTATTAGAGGGTTAGAACCATCAGTCCAACCCCCAGCCTGTGGGGGGGGAGGGGACAGGGGCTGGAGATTGAGTTCAGTCACCGTGGCCAGTGATTTTATCAGTCATGCCTATGCAGTGAAGCTTCAATAAAACCCTGAAACAAGGAACACACGAACGTGCTGGGAGGGTGGTGCGTCTGGAGAGGGCGTGGCAGCCCGGCACTACTCTTCAGCCCCCATACTTGGCCCTGTGCATCTCTCGCATGTGGCTCTTCCTGAGTCAGTCAGTGGAAGTAAAGTGATTTCCTGAGTTCTGTGAGTTATTGTAGTGAATTATTGAACCTGAGGGGAGATTGTGGAAACCTTCAAATTTGCAGCTGGTTGGTCAGAAGAAGTGCAGGTGGTCTGTGGGTCTTGGAGCTGGTGTCTGAGGTGGGACAGTGGCATGGGACCAAGTGGCGTCACTACCGGTAGGTAGCGTCAGAATTGAATTGTAGGATACCCAGTTGGTGTCAGAGAATCAGAGAGTCGGTGTTAGAACGCTGCTGGTATTTTGTCTGTTTAATGTATAACCTGGTCACAATCATTTTCTCTTACAGTATCTGACCAAGCAGGTGGAGCTTCTACGGCAGATGAATGAACAGCATGCAAAGGTTTATGAGCAATTAGATGTCACAGCAAGGGAACTGGAAGAAACAAATCAAAAGCTAGTTGCTGACAGCAAGGCCTCACAGCAGAAGATTCTGAGGTAAATTTTCTAGAATCCATTGAGGAAGCCCTACGGGGAAGTCATTTAGTATAAACTAGAAGAGAATGTGGCTGTAGTGGGTTTGGGTCAGTATGGGGTATGGTTTAATTTAATTCTTTATGGAGAACAGAGATTAAATAGAAGTCCTTTCCAATTAAGAAAGCCCAGTTTGAGTGGTTGGCAACTAATCTCTACTCACTGCTTATGCCCTTAATTTAATATGACAAGCAGCAAATGGCTTCTGTCTGTTCCTCATAGTCTGACCGAAACAATCGAATGCCTACAAACCAACATTGATCACCTCCAGAGCCAAGTGGAGGAGTTGAAGTCATCTGGCCAAGGAAGGAGGAGCCAGGGGAAATGTGACCAGGAGAAATCGGCACCCAGCTTCTCGTGTCTAAAAGAGCTGTACGACCTCCGCCAGTAAGAGCCTGCCCTTCTATGGCATTGATGAGCAGGGGAGCATCTCACGTCCGCGACACATTCTGGACTCCAGTAGATTAAAAGTACCCTTTTATGAATGCTACTTGGCAATTAGACTACCAGTGGTTTGAGCAAAACCACTTAAACATACAACTGATAGAGTTCTTGGGTATTAGTAATTCTGCAAAAATTTATTTTTGAAAGCCTTGGGAATATTCATTTCAATGCTTTTCACGTGTTAGGTCGTAGTTTAAATTAAAGTGTAGTACTTCTGATAGACTACAGGTTTTGGGGTTGTATTTCACATTAGAATGGAAATAATCGAGATTTCAATAAAACAAGTTTTTTCCTACAGAAATGCCTTTATACTTTAGAGTTAAGAGACTGAATATTTAAGAACTACTTCTTGGGGGCGCCTGGGTGGCTCAGTTGGTTGGGCGACTGCCTTCAGCTCAGGTCATGATCCTGGAGTCCCGGGATCGAGTCCCGCATCGGGCTCCCTGCTCGGCGGGGAGTCTGCTTCTCCCTCTGACCCTCCTCCCTCTCATGCTCTCTGTCTCTCATTCTCTCTGTCTCAAATAAATAAATAAAATCTTAAAAAAAAAAAAAAAAACTACTTCTTGGGTGCCTGGGTGGCTCAGATGGTTGAGCGTCTGCCTTCGGCTCAGGTCATGATCCCAGGGTCCTGGGATCGAGTCCCGCATCGGGCTCTCTGCTCCGTGGGAGCCTGCTTCTCCCTCTGCCTCTCTCTCCCTCTGTCTCTCATGAATAAATGAATAAAATCTTTAAAAAAAAAAAAAAAACTACTTCTTGAACACCTATTATATGGCAGGTGCTATGCCAGACATGAGGAGTGGCGAGCAAAATAGACCCAGTTCCTGCCCTCATACTTTCAGTCTCAGGGAGAGGCCAATACAAATCATCACACAAATAAACACAGGTAAAAGTTACCTAGGAATCTGCACGGGAGAGCTACTGGCTTCTGCATTTGGTAGGCTCTCAACCTTGACTGTTCATCAAGTCACGTTGGAGGTTTTCAACAGAAATACCAGTGAGTGCCTCAGGCCTAAATCAGGATCTCTGAGTGCTGGTAAAAAGCTGCCCAGGTGATTCTGATATGCAGCCAAGGTTAAGAACCACTGAGCCTTTCTAATTTCCTTGACATGTATCAGTCATATATCTGGGCTTTGAGAATGAGTGTTCTGTAGTACTTTTATTTTTTATTTATTTTTTTTATTGTTAAAGATTTTATTTATTTGTCAGCACAAGTAGGGGGAACAGCAGGCAAAGGGAGAAGCAGGCTCCCCGCTGAGCAGGGAGCCCAGTGTGGGGCTCAGTTCCAGGACCCTGGGATCATGAACTGAGCAGAAGGCAGACGCTTAATCAACTGAGCCACCCAGGTGCCCCTCTGTAGTACTTTTAATGGTTAAAAAAATAGTCCCCAAAATTGTTTTCTTACGTTGTGTTTATTTGCTAGCCTTACACAGTTTCATTTTAACCACTGCTCTAGTGTAGAATAGGCAAAAAATTGATGACTGTCACAGTTCCTCAAAAATACTGAGTTAAAAAAAAATCAGTCTCCCTCTTTTCATTCCCAGTTGACCTGTGTAACATATATACTTTTTTTTTTTTTGGTGATATGTTCTTTTCAACATTTTTCTTCTAGACACTTTGTGTATGATCATGTGTTTGCCGAGAAGATCACTTCCTTGCAAAGTCAGCAAAGCCCCGATGAAGAAGAAAATGAGCACTTGAAGAAAACAGTGACGATGTTGCAGGCCCAGCTGAGCCTGGAGCGGCAGAAGCGGGTGACTCTGGAGGAGGAATATGGGCTTGTGCTCAAGGAGAACAGTGAGCTGGAACAGCAGCTGGGAGCCACGGACACCTATCGAGCGCGGGCGCTGGAATTGGAGGCTGAGGTGGCGGAGATGCGGCAGATGCTGCAGTCGGAGCACCCTTTTGTGAACGGCGTCGAGAAGCTGGTGGCAGACTCTCTGTTCCTCCCTTTCAAAGACCACAGCCAGAGCCTGCTAGAGGAGATGTCTGTGCTGCAGCCGGAGGCACACCGGAAGCCTCTCAAGCGCAGCAGCAGTGAGACGGTGCTCAGCAGCTTGGCAGGGGGGGACATCGTGAGGGGCCACGAGGAGACCTGCATCCGGAGGGCCAAGGCCGTGAAGCAGAGGGGCATCTCCCTTCTGCACGAAGTGGACACTCAGTACAGTGCCCTGAAGGTGAAGTATGAGGAGCTGCTGAGGAAGTGCCAGCAGGAGGAGGACTCCCTGTCCCACAAGGCGGTGCAGACCTCCAGGGCTCTGGCCAAAGACCTGGCCGGGACGAACGCCCAGCCTGAGCCCAGCACCGGCAGCTGGGAGCCGGCCTCTGTTACGCCGGAGCCCGTCAGTTCCTCCACCACCACAGCACCTCCGGAATACAAAGCGCTCTTTAAGGAGATCTTTAGTTGCATCAGGAAAACTAAGCTGGAAATAGATGAACAGAGAACAAAATACCGATCTCTTTCCTCTCATTCCTAATTCAGCCTCCAGCTCTCCTACTAACTTGTCTCTGCTTTCACCTCTCTCTCCCACTCGGACAAGTGTTTGTAAACCCCACAGCCTGATAGTGCTCATGACGTTTGCCTCGTTGTTTGGCTTACTTAGCAGCTGCGAACAGCAGTGGGGAAAGAAGGTGGCTGCCAGCTGGTGTCAGTTCTATAATCCAGTTCCATTTAAGCTCCTCAGGAAATCCCACGACAGACTGGCCTCTGGCTGGCACGCTGATTAGGTTGTGATTCCTTGAAAAGCCCTAGAACCAGTGGATGGGTAGATCCATGCTCCTAAGGGAGGCAGGCCTGGAGTTACTATAGTATATAGTACACAGTGTATGGTATATCGGGGCAAAAGAGCAGAGCTGAAACAAAACTAAGGCAACTCCTACCGCCTCCTTGCTTCTCAAAACTGCAGAAATCAGATGGCTGCGCAAATGAAGTAGCTTTCACAAACACTGTTGGATACTGTGAATTCATTAAGAAGAATGTCCAGGAGAAAGCAGGGGTCTAATCCAAAATAAATGGCCTTAACAAATACTCCGAGCCTTGAGCTTTGTTACATCTGCTACCAGTTGAGCTGTGACTGACAAGTCATCATAATGCATCTAAATCCAACCGATACCAAACTGAAAGGCAAGCTCTGGTTTGACCACAGTCAGCTTGTTCACAGAGGCCCTAGAGGGCCTCCACCCCCTCCTTCAGATGTTTGTGCTCAAAACTGTAATGGTTAGCATAGGCAAGTATGTAAATCATTCTTAAAGTCAAACTAAAGAAGCAAGATCAAACCCCTCACTCCTACTGTGTTGTCCGAGCTAAGCTGACTGACTGCCCTTAGTTCCTGTGGTTCCTAGAAATGTTTTTGACTTGCTGCAGAAATTCCTGTCTGCTCCTTTACTAAGCAGTATTGTTCTGTGGGAATCTACTCATCTTCTCACTTGCATACTTTTAATTTAAAACTATTTAAAAGAACTGAAGGTCCAGTTATTGTATATATTTTTCTAAAAACCAAATAAAACTACCTATGAAAATGAACAAATGGATCACTTGCTTATTTTAAGCTGAAGCCCTTTTACTGTTATAACCAACTTTCCTTTTTTTTTTCTTCCAACAGATAGCTCTGAGATTTGATCATGATTTATTTCTATTTTTTCCCTTTCTTTGGGATTCTCATATTGTGTTCATTAGAATATATGATTGAAAAATACTTTCAAATGTATATACTTTATATATAAATGTTCACTATTTTAGAAATGTCAGACCTGGTTCTTAATTAGTAGCATTTGACTCAAAACATTTGATCATTCAATCATGGGAAAGACACTTCGCAGTATTTAAACATGAAAATGAGCACTAAATCTACATTTTGCTTTCATTTTGAGAAACAATACGACGAGTTTGTAAAGGAAGTCACCTTGTTTGACCTCCCAGCTCCTCCCCAGGATCAACTAGTTACTAGTTTCTTGTATATTCTTCCAAAATATTTTGTGCATACATTAGTACATGAGTATGTTTCGATCGGCCTGTATTCTTAAACAAAAGCGTACACACCACCAGCTGCCGGCACTGTAGCTTCCGTTTTCACCAAACCGTGCATCTCTGAAACATTTGTCTGACCATCTACACTCTTTATGATAGTACGATAGATAGTATCATATCTGGATAGAAACTCCACATGTACATTTAACCAGTGGGTACAGTTGAGGAAAGAAGGCGGCTGCTGGTGCCCGCTCTACAACCCAGTTCTGTTTAAGCTCCTCAGGAAATCCCACGACAGACTGGCCTCTGGCTGGTGCACTGATTGTGTGTGTGTGTGTGTGTGTGTATCACATATCATATGTATATATATCGTATATATAGCCATATATAAGAATCCATTTAAGTAGTCCCTGTATCTCTGGACATTTATGCATCTAGAAGATAAATCATTAGAAGGGAAGTAAAAAGGAGCATTTTGCTATGACTGTCTATCAATTTACTGATCCCCCAGCTCCCAGCCCCCACCAATATAGGAGGATGCCCAGTAAAGTTTCTGACCCTTACCAAACTAATGGAAGAAAAGTGGGGTTTCCTTGTGGTTTAAATTTCATTTATTAAGGTTGAATATTTTATAATCTGTTACAAGGCCATATGTATTATCTCTTACCTATTTTTCTTTTTTTAAAAGATTTTATTTGTCAGCACAAGCAGGGGTAGTGGCAGGGAGAGGGAGAAGCAGGCTCCCCACTGAGCCAGGAGCCCGATGTGGGGCTCAATCTCAGGACCCTGGGATCATGACCCGAGCCGAAGGCAGACCCTTAACCAACTGAGCCACCCAGGCGCCCCTGCCTATTTTTCTTATTTAAGAACTCTAGCACTGAGGAAATTCATTTTGTAATTAGAAATTACAAATATTCTGTTTATCTTAATTTTACCTTATTGGCATTTTGTCAAGCAACATTTTTATGTGGTTATATTAATCTTTTAATACTTTTTTGTTCTTGACAGGTGTTTGATCCACCTGAACTTCATTTTTTTTCTTTTTATTGTGGTAAAAATACACTTACAACAATTACTATCTTAACCATTTTTAAGTGTAAATAAAGTTGCTAAATAAATTCACATTCTTGTGCAACTATCACTACCATTCATCCCCATGACTCTTCATTTTTAAACATGAAACTAGACCCCTTCAACTCCCCATTTTCCCATTCTCCCCTTCCCCCGTCTGTGGCAACTACCATTATACTTTTCTGTCTTAATGATTCTGTCTACACTAAGTACCTCACAGAAGTGGAATCATGCAGAATTTGTCTTATTTCACTGAGTATAATAACTTGCAAGTTACATCTGTGTTGTAGCATATTGAGTTTCCTTTTTAAGCCTGAATACTATTCTAGATGTATATGCCACATTTTGTTTATCCACCCATCAGTGGACACTCGGGTTGTTTACATGTTTTAGCTATTGTGACTAATGCTGGTATGAACATGTGTGTACAAGTATGTCTTTGAGGTCCTGCTTTCAATTCTTTTGAACATATACTCAGAAGTGGAATTGCTGGGTCGTATGGCAATTCTGTTTTTAATGTTTTTTTTTTTCAAGATTTTATTCATTTGTCAGAGGGCATGCACAAGCAGGGAGAGTGGCAGGCTGAGCAAGGAGCCCGATGCGGGACTCGATCCCAGGACCCTGAGATCATGACCTGAGCCGAAGGCAGACGCTAAACAACTGAGCCACCCAGGCGCCCCTTGTATATGTTTTTAAAAAGATTTTATTTATTTGACAGAGAGAGAGAGAGCACAGGTAGGCAGATGCGGGCTTCCCACCGAGCAGGGAGCCCGATGCGGGGCTCGATTCCAGGACCCCGGGATCATGACCTGAGCCAAAGGCAGATGCTTAACAACTGAGCCACCCAGGCGCCCCTAAATGGAATTGTTTTTTAATTTCCTTTTAGGATTGTGCATTGTTAGTATATAGAAATGCAACTATTTTTTTTTTTTAAATTTTTATTGCAACTATTTTTTGTGTGTTGACCTTGTATCCAGCTACTCTGCTGAGTTCATTTATTCTGACAGTTTTTTGGTTTTTTTTTGTGGAATCTTTATAGAGTTTTCTGCATATAAGATCATATCATCTGCAAGTAGAAAATTTTACTTCTTCCTTCCCAATCTGAGTGACTGCTATTTGTTTTCCTTGCCTAATTGCTTTGGCTAGAAATTTCAGTACTGTTAAATTAGAAGTGGTTAAAGCAGGCATCTTTCCCTTGTTCCTGAACTTTGAGTAAATGCTTTCATTTTTTTCAATACTGAGTTTGATGTTCACTGTGGATTTTTCATACGTGGCTTTTATTATGTTGAAGTAGTTATTTTCCTAGTTCACTGAGTGGGTTTTTTTTTATTATGTTAGTCACCATACATTACATCATTAGTTTTTGATGTAGCGTTCCATGATTGTTTGCGTGTAACACCCAGTGCTCCATGCAATACGTGCCCTCCTTAATACCTATCACTGGGCTAACCCATCCCCCCACCCAAGTGTTTTTTTTTTTTTTCCTTTTTAACCATGAAAAGATGTAGTATTTTGCCATATGCTTTCTCTGCATCACTTGAGATTATCATGTGGTGGTTTTCCCTTCATTCTGTTGATGTGGCATTATTGTGTTGATCAGTTGTTTTTTTTTTTTAATTCATTTGTCAGAGAGTGAGAGCACAAGCAGGGGGAGTGGCAGGCAGAGCAGGCAGAGGGAGAAGCAGACTCCCCACTGAGCAAGGAGTCCGATGCGGGACTCAATCCCAGGACCCTGGGATCATGACCCAAGCCAAAGGCAGACGCCCAACCGACTGAGCCACCCAGGCATGCCTGTTGATCAATTTTTATATGTTGTACCATCCTTGCATTCCAGGAATAAACCCCACGTTGTCATGATGTGTAATCCTTTTAATGTGCTGCTGAATTCTATTTACTGGTATTTTGTTGAGGATTTTTACATTAGTGTTCATAAGGGATATTGGTTTGTAGTTTCCTTGTAGTGTCTTTGGCTTTAATATCAGGGTAATGCTGGCTTCATAGACTGAATTAGGAAGTGTTCCTACCTCAGTTTTGTTTTGTTGTTTTTGTTTTGTTGTTGTTGTTAAGATTGAGAAGGATTGGTATTAGTTCTTTAAGTGTTTGCTCAAATCCACCAGTGAAGCCATCAGGTCCAGGGCTCTTTATTTGTTGGGAGATTTTTTTATTACAGGTCTATTCAGATTTTCTGTCTTTGTGATTTAGTCTTGGTAGGTTTTGTGTTTCCAGGAATTTGTCCCTTTGACCTAGGTTATCTAACTTGTTGGCATACTGTTGTTCATAGTTCACGCTCTCTCGTGTGCTCTCTCTCATGGCAATGTCTATAGTGGTTTGTAAATTTATTTTTTTTAATTTTTAAAAAAGATTTTATTTTTTTAAATTAATTTCTGCATCCAATGCAGGGCTCAAACCCACAACCCTGAGACCAAGAGTTGCATGCTCCACTGATTTAGCCAGCCAGGTGCCCCAATATAGTTGTTGTTTTTTTTTAATTGAAGTATAACTGACACATACTGTTTTTGTTTCAGGTGTACAGCATGCTGATTTGACAATTCTATATATTACTCAGTGCCTACAACCATAGTACTCTCCTAGAGTCCTTTTTATTTCTGTAAAATCTCCACTTTGATTTCTGATTTTAGTAATTTGAGTCTTCTCTCTCTTCTTTAGTCTATCTAACAAGGTTTTTCAATTTTTTTTATCTTTTAAAAGAACCACTTTTGGTTTCATTGATTTTTCTCTATTGTTTTTATATTCTGTATTTCATTGACCTCTAAGTCTTTATTATTCCCCTCACTTTGGGTTTAATACTTTTTTTTAGTTTCTTTAGTTGTAAAATCAGGTTGTAGATTTAATATCTTTCTTATTTTTTTTTTTTTTAGATTTTTACCCAACATGGGCCTCTAACCCACAACCCCAAGATCAGAGTAAAAAGCTCCACCAACTGCACCAGCCAGATGCCCTTCTTTCTTGTTTTTTAAGGTAAGTATTTATAACACTAAATTTCACCATTAGTACTACTTTTTCTGTGTACCATAAGTTTTGGGATGTTGTATTTTCATTTTCATTCATGTCTTAAGTATTTTCTGATTTCCCTTTGATTTCTCTGATCCATTGGTAGTTTAAAAGTATGTTGTTCACAATTTGGTGACTTTTCCAATTTTTTGTTACTGATTTCTAAATTCATCAAGGAAGATAGTTATGTATGATATCTTTTAAGATCTGTTGAAACTTAATTTGTGACTTATGGTCTCTCCTTAAAAATGTCCTATGTGCACTTGAGAAGAATGTGTATTCTGTTGTGTAGAGTGTGCCTTGTATGTTGGCTTATTGTGTTAAATCCTCTGTTTCCTTAGTTATCTTCTGTCTGGTTGTTCTTTCCGTTATTGTGAATGGGGTATTAAAGTCTCCTAATCTCCCTGGAATATCTTTTCTCCATCCTTTCAATTTCAACCTGTTTGTGTCATTGGATCTCAAGTGAGTCTCTTGTAGACAGCATCTAGTTCACTCGTGTGTGTGTGTGTGTGTGTGTGTTTTATTTTTTTTTTTTAAGATTTTATTTATTTATTTGACAGAGAGAGACACAGCAAGAGAGGGAACACAAGCAGGGGAAGTGGGAGAGGGAGAAGCAGGCTTCCCGCAGAGCAGAGAGCCTGATGCGGGGCTCGATCCCAGGACCCTGAGATCATGACCTGAGCCGAAGGCAGACGCTTAACGACTGAGCCACCCAGGCGCCCCTGTGTGTGTGTGTGTTTTAAATTGAAGCATAATTAACATAGTGTTATTAGTTTCAGATATACAATATAATGATTCAGCAGTTCTATACATTTTCAGTGCTCAAGATAAGTGCACTCTTAATCCCTTTTATCTATTTCACCCATTCCCTCTCCCCTCCCCTCTGGCAATCACCAATTTGTTCTCTGTATTTTAGTCTGATTTGTTTCTTTGTTCATTTGTTTCTTAAACTCTCTATATGAGTGAAATCATGATATTTGTCTTTCTTTAGCTTATTTCACTTAGCATAATACCCTCTAGGTCCATCCATGTTGGATCATGTGTTTTTATCTATTCTGCCAATATCTGTCTTGATTGGAGCGATTACCCGTTTACATTTAAAGTAATTTTGATAAGGAGGAAATTCTCTCATTGTGCTATTTGTTTTCTATATGCCTTACAGCTTTTTGTCCATTTCCTGCACTCCTGTCATCTTTGTGTTTAGTTGATTTTTTTTTTTTTTTTGTAATGAGATGTTTAAATTCCTTTCTTCCTTTTGTGTATATTCTACAGCTATTTTCTTCATGGTTAGCATGGGGATTACATTTAACATCCTAAAGTTAAAACAGTAATTTGAGTTTATACCAGCTTAACTCCAGTAACAAAAAACAAACAAAACCAAAAACACTCTGTTCCTTTACACCTCCAACCCCATCCCTTTTGGTTATTGATGTCACAAAGCTACCTTTTTATGCATTGTGGGGGCGCCTGGGTGGCTCAGTTGGTTAAGCGACTGCTTTCGGCTCAGGTCATGATCCTGGAGTCCCGGGATCGAGTCCTGCATCGGGCTCCCTGCTCGGCAGGGAGTCTGCTTCTCCCTCTGACCCTCCCCCCTCTCATGTGCTCTCTCTCTCTCATTCTCTCTGTCTCAAATAAATAAATAAAATCTTAAAAAAAATAAAAATAAAAATAAATAAATAAATAAATCTTTAAAAAACAAAACAGGGGCGCCTGGGTGGCTCAGTTGGTTAAGTGACTGCCTTCGGCTCAGGTCATGATCTTGGAGTCCCCGGGATCAAGTCCCACATCAGGCTCCCTGCTTAGCAGGGAGTCTGCTTCTCCCTCTGACCCTCACCCCTCTCATTCTCTCTCTCTGTGTCATTCTCTCTCTCTCTCAAAAATAAATAAAATTTAAAAAAAAATTTTTTTTAAAGTTGCAGTAATACTACTTTTACAGTAATTTTTCCTTAAATGTATTAGTTTCTTTTCTTTTTTAAAGTAAGCTCTATGCCCAATGTGGGGTCTGAACTTACAACCCCAAGATCAAGAGTCACATGCTCTATTGACTGTGCCCCAAATGCATTAGTCTCATAAGTCATGTAGAAAACAAAAAGTACTATTACAAACCATTGTTATAGTTATACTGGCTTTTATAATTGTCCATACTTTTATTTACCTTTATTGAAATCTTTGTTTCTCGATAGGGCTTCAGGTATTGTCTAGTGCCCTTTTGTTTCACTTTGCAGGACACATCTAGTGGTCATGAACTCCCTCAACTTTTGTTATCTGGGAATGTCTTAACTTCTCCTTCACTTTTTTTTTTTTTTTAAGATTTTATTTATTTATTTGACAGAGAGAGACACAGCGAGAGAGGGAACACAAGCAGGGGGAGTGGGAGAGGGAGAAGCAGACTCCCTGCAGAGCAGGGAGCCCAATGCAGGGCTCGATCCCAGGACCCTGGGATCATGACCTGAGCCGAAGGTAGACGCCTAACGACTGAGCCATCCAGGCGCCCCTCTCCCTCACTTTTGAAGGACAATTTTACTGGATATAGGGTTCTTGGTTGACAGTTTTTATTGTTATTGTTTTTGAAGCACTTTGTATCTATCGGCCCACTGTATTGTGGCCTCCAAAGTTTCTAACAAGAAATCTTTTGATCATCTTATTGAGGACCCCCTGTGTGTGAGGATTTGCTTTTCTGTGGCTTTTCAGAATTCCCTTTGGCTTTTGAAAGTTTGATTATAATGTGTCTCAGTGGGTCTGAGTTTTTCTTGGAGTTTGTTGAGCTGCTTGAATGTTTATCTTCATGCCTTTTCATCAAGTTTGGGAAGTCTTCAGCCATTATTTCTTCATATATTCTCTGCTCCTTTCTCTCTCCTTCTGTCTCCTTCTGGGACTCCCACAATGTATATATTGGTCTTTTTAGTGGTGTCACACAGGTTCCTTAGGTTCTGCTCACTTTCCTTCACAGTTTTTGTTTCTCAGATGCAATAATTTCTTTTTTTTTTAAGATTTTATTTATTTGACAGAGAGAGACACAGCGAGAGAGGGAACACAATCAGGGGGAGTGGGAAAGGGAGTAGCAGGCTTCCTGCGGAGCAGGGAGCCCGACGTGGGGCTCGATCCCAGGACCCTGGGATCATGACCTGAGCCGAAGGCAGATGCTTAATGACTGAGCCACCCAGGCGCCCCATCAGATGGAGTAATTTCTATCATCTTATCTTCAAGTTTGCTGATTCTTTCTTCTACTTGCTCAAATCTGCCTTTGAATCCCTCTAGTGAATTTTTCATTTCCATTACTGTGCTTTTCAGTCCCAGAATTACTGTGGTTTTCTCTTTAGTTCTATCATTTCCATTTTGTTCACACATTTTCTTGACTGTCTCTACATCCTCTTGTTCTTTTGAGGTCTTTAAAACACATTGTCTTAAGGTCTTTGTCTACTATATCTGCCACTAGGCCTTTCAGGGACAGTTTGTTTTTTTCCTTTGAGTGCCCCATATTTTCCTGGTTTTGTATGCCTTGTGATTTTTTCAACAGCAGGCATTTGAATCTGATAATGTGGTAACTCTGGGAGTCAGATTCTCACCCTTTTCCAAGTTGTGCTGGTTTTATTGGTTGTTTTTGTTCCTTAAATTGTTGCAGGCTGTGTCTGTGCTGAGGATTAGCCTGAGGTGTAAACCTAAGGTCTTCTCAGGTCTTTTCTGAGCCTTTCCCTGGGCATGCATAGTCGCTTTCTAGTTTTCTCTGTATATGCGATCAATTTTTTAAAATATCCTAGTTTTTGGGGCGCCTGGGTGGCTCAGTCGTTAAGTGTCTGCCTTCGGCTCAGGTCATGATCCCAGGGTCTTGGGATCGAGCCCCGCATCGGGCTCCCTGCTCCGCGGGAAGCCTGCTTCTCCCTCTCTCACTCCCCCTGCTTGTGTTCCCTCACTCGCTATGTCTCTCTCTGTCAAATAAATAAATAAAATCTTAAAAAAAAATAAAATATCCTAGTTTTTAATGTCTCCCCAAAGGGCAAAAAGTGAAGAATGAATGGGGTGGGGAGGGGAGCATGGCAGTCTTTTAAATCCCCTGGCAGTCCCTTCAGCCTCAGCTGGAGAAACTTGCAACAGTGGGGGGAGGCGTGACACCGGCTTCCCGCCCCTGCACCTGTGGCCAGCGGCAGCCATCAGAACAGATCTCTGATCTTTCAAGAGTCTTTTTGCCCACCCAGGTTCCTGCAAGCTGTTGCAAGCTGCTCCACGAATATGGCTAGTGGTGGGGTACTTGCTACTGTGCTAGGGGCCAGAGTGGGCCCAAACTGCCGGCAAGGGACAGTCCTGGCTCTCCCTGGAAGTTACAGGCCCTGGAGTTCTAAAAGGGTTGCGTCAGACAAATTCTGCCTGTGCAATTGGTGTCGAGGTCAGGAGAGATTTCTGGTGCTTCTCATTCCACCATCTTTCCAGAATCTTCCTCAACTTCACCTATTCATCACTTGAAATCACCTGAATCAGTTCTAAATTTCCACATGAATTTGAACCTGTTTCTGTTCTAGGATTTAGTTTTTATGCATCTATGGCAGTTTTTAATTGCTGTTACAGCTTGATATTTTCCTGTTAAGAGACTATTGCCCTCATTGCTCCTTCAGAATTTCCCTGGCTTTTTTTTTCCCCCCGTTTTTTCCTATATGAACTTTAAAGTTAGCTTGTCTGGTTCTTGGAGGTAAATGGTTATTGGGATTAAGTTTAAAAATTTAATTTAACCAAGTACAGACTATAACACAGAGACTTTGATCCAAAAACATGGGTTTATGCCTTCCCATTTGTTCCAGTGGTCTTTGTGTCTCGGTTTTCAAATTTTTATCACTTAGGTCCTATAGATTTTAGAAGGTTCACCTCCTGAGTATTCTTTCCTTCTGTTAAAACATACATATACACACATATACATATATATATAATCTGTATATGTATGTTTTATCATTTTTAAGATTTTATTTGAGAGTGCACACACAAGCAGGGGAGGGGGAGAGGGAGAAGCAGACTCCCTGCTGAGCAAGGACCCCCCCCCCCCCGCCAACTCGGGGTTCCACCCCAGGACCCTGGGATCGTGACCTGAGCAGAAGGCAGACGCTTAACCAACTGAGCCACCCCGGTCTCTATACCCACTGTGGGGCTTGAACTTACGACTCAAAGATCAAGAGTTGAATGCTCTTCCAACTGAGCCAGCCAGGCCACCCCACCTCTGTTATATTTTCTAACTGTAGTTGCATATAGGAAAGCTACTGACTCCAGTTATTTTGTTGAATGTTTTTCGGAGTAGCTTTTAGTTGATTCTGTTGACATAGCTGAAAAAAAAGTTTTGTTTTTAAGTAATCTCCATACCCAACATGGGCCTTGAACTCAAAACCCGAGATTGAGTCACATGCTCCACCAAACCAGCCAGGCAACCTGAAAGTTTTGACTCCTTTTTGTCTGTTTTGTTAGACAGAACTAATTTGTCTAAATGTTTAATTTTAACTTAATCCTTTGCCTAATTGCTCTAAGTAGTATACCCAGGATACTAACTATGGTGAGTAAACATATATCTCAATCCTAAGGAGTATGTGAAGTGTTTGATTTAGCAGGTTAAATTTTTACCATTTTAATGAGGTTAATGAGAATCCACCTACTCCTATTTTAAGAACTTATATCTGAAATGAATTGTAGATCTCAATCCCAGAGATGATTTTTCCCCCTTCTCATTTAGCTTATTCTTGGTATGAGCTGCATTGTAGACATGCCCTGACACCACCCGTGCATTTTTTTTTTTTTTAAAGATTTTATTTCAGAGAGAGAGAGACAGTGAGCGAGGGAACACAAGCAGGGGGAGTGGGAGAGGGAGAAGCAGACTCCCCGCCAAGCAGGGAGCCTGATGCGGGGCTCGATCCCAGGACCCCGGGACCATGACCTGAGCTGAAGGCAGACGCTTTTTAATGACTGAGCCACCCAGGCGCCTCACCACCCCTGCATTTCTGTGACAGTAAGTTATTCCCAATATCCTCACCCTTTGCAAGACATCTTAGGGTGGTTATTTTTTTAACATGCTACTGCAGTCTACTACTAAGGATTTTAATTCCTATCATGCTTTGTCAGGTTTTAAATCAATACCTCAGAAGCTATTTGGAGGCTCATTACATGCTGAAGTTTAACCCTTGCATTTGTCATAAAGATGTGATCATAGTTCAACCATGAAAATACCTGGACCTTTTCTTCTCTAATAACTGGTCTGTTGTAATTTTCTTTCCAACCAGTTTTAAGGCTTATGTCATTTTCCTTCATCGGTTGGTATATATACCTTACATTAATTTTTACACCTTGTTTTTAACAACTCTTTCCTATATTCCTTAAGTTTATTTACTTTACTATTTGAATTTAGCGTTTAAATCCTCCGTCCCTATCAGTGTGTTTCAGGCTATGACTCCCCACGAGCCCCATAATTCCCTGTGGTCACTCTCCATCTCAGCTTCACACCATGACGAGTCTCCCCTTTATAAGGGGCTCATATAAGAGCTGAACAAACTCTCAATCAACTTCAGAAATTTTTTACTCTTTTCAGGCTCATGTTTGTTAACAATTAGTACCAAGAACATAATATACCACCATCCTGTTGAACTAGATTACCAAATATTAGACGTTTTTCTTTTTGGTGGTGGGGCATGCACACGCCCTCACCTAAACCTTCAGACAGTGGCTCTAAGTGCCCAAACCAGATCGTGGAAAACGCCTGAGGGAGCAGAATTTCACATCTTGCCCACCCCAACTTACTCTAATTTTTTTTTCCCCTAATCCTCTAGGGCTGCACGATCCACCAAGGTCACCATTAGCTACATGTCCCAAATGAGCGCTTACACTGTGGCTGGTCCAAATTGCAAGTGTCCTAAGTATAAAGTACCAGATCTTGAAAACTGAGTATTTTACATTTTTTTATACTAACATTTTTTTATTATATGTTGTTGTTTTAGCTATTATATTAGGCTAAATAAAAAATACTTTTACCAATCTCAATAAACGACACAGATGACTGCACCGTTCTGCCAGGCAGCGCTAAGTTCTCCCTCCGTCCGGCGGCTCCCTTCCCTGGTGACATGCGAGGCTGAGAGCACACACAACACTGCCTTCCTGGAGCCCTTAGAAGACAGTAGCACCATGATGCCAGGTTAGTGTTAGTATTTATTTTAAAAATACACAAAATATAAATTTTTTACATCAAAGTGTGATAACCTCACTTATACATTGTTCCATACTTACCTGGTTTGGTTTGCACCCTTATGCAAACGTTAATAAATGGATTTGATTCTGATTTTTTGCTAGGGTTCATGTAAACAGCTGAAACTGCTACATAAAATGGACTTAAAAGGTAAGGTGGCCACAGAAACCCAGCAGTGAAACAATTCGATTTGGTCTGTTTAATGAAATTGGCAGAAGTCTTAGCAGATAGGTAGTCGAGGACTAAATACTGGCTTCTAGGCATTTTAAATATTTAAAACCTTGAGGTTTTCTTCATCTTGTAAACACAACTTAGACCTTGTTGGCATTAAGCTTGAAAAGCAAAATATTAAACCATGATTTTCATCAGCCTGCCTGTGGTCAGTATACACTCTCTTTATTACGAGAATGAACCAAATAATAAGCAAAATACATCAGGAATTTCAAATTATACTGTAATGAAGGTCCCGGCTGCCCTCCGTCCTGGGAGCGATCGAACTTCAGCTGACCCTGCCCCTGGCTGAGGAAGATCCCCGCTGGCCGCCAGACAGTACCCCGCCCCCGCCGCGGCACGGTCAGTTCCTCTTGCTCCGGGTCTTCCGAAGCAGCGAGACCACTGCCACGTCTGCCGGCTCCGCCGTCCTTCCTTGGGCTTGGATTCACTGGGTTAGTGGTCTGTGACTACTGTCAAGACTGCACCGTCCCTTTAAGGTACCACATGCCGCCATAGCTTACACAGCAGTCCTGGGAGGAGAGAGGAGCGTGTTAAGGGCAGACTCTCTGCGTCCTGTACGGAACGCCACGACCCAGTGTCTGATTAACGGATAGAGCACAAATGGGAAACCAAGATCTGCCCTATCACAGTGCTGCGGTAGCGATGTTTGTTTGGGCCTCAGGAGCTCTTCCTCTCAGGGGGTCTGAAAAATGAGGAACCAGAAATGAATGTGCTTTGTAAGCACAAGATTAAAAATAAAACTGTCCGTAAGTGGACCCAGAACAAAGGTGCCTCATAAATGGCACCAGGTTATGGCCTCGGATGTCTGAGGTCATCACGATGTGAGGAAACGGTCAGCAGCTTTCCGTGTTTCAGGGTTTTTGCAAATACGGTGTTCTGTACCACAGTCAATTCATAAAAGCATTAAAGTAGGATACTTAGGTACTTTCATATACTAGACAAATATTCCTTTTTAAACGAAATTTAACTTAAAAATTGATTCTACTGAAATCAAGCGGTATAAGATTCAAAAGGGGAGGGGAGCCGGGACTCTCAGGCCCGGTCACCTCAAGGGATGACGCACCAGACTATTTTTTGAAGGTGGCGTCCACACCTCAGTTCAGTCCTTCTGCCCGCACCCACCATCATCAGGTGGAGACCCCCTGGCTGGGGAGGGGGCCGGATTTAAGAAACACACTGCGGCCCTCCACCTGACACGGGGAGGAGCCTGACAACACAAAGCAGGTGTACCTTTAGCACTTTATCCACCTCCTGTTTACTCAGATCCTCTCCGCACTCTTGAGTCAGCCGTGACTGGATCATGTTCCGGCGTACCCGGTAATTTTTGGAAAAGATTTCAAGCAAAACCTGTCGGTGCTTTAGGAGCAAAAATATGTTATTGTGGAAAACAGTCACCTAAAAGAGAACCCCGAACAAGAAATCCAAAGCTATGGACCTAACTCCACACTGCAGTCTGTGTGCACCCGGGACTTGTTTAAAGATGAATACATCTGACCAATCAATCGGTCATCCCGACACTCCAAGAAGAGAAAAGCCAGAGGCGTGCCGGCAGAGGAAAAGCAATTTAGACTTGGTGTTTCATGGTAATTAGGAGGCAGGGAAAGGTACCATCTAAGCTGTGTGAAGACAGGGCCGGAAAGCTTTGTCATGTATATTTTTAAAAATATCCCTTATTTGAATCTGATCATTAAAAGAAAAAAGTAATTGTCAAATTCTTTGAATTTCCTACTCTGTCAGGACTAGAAAACTCCGATGCCACATCTTCTAGCCAAGAGCACGCAGGCTAGCTAGCTCAGGACTGCTCTCGCACTGGGACCCCTACCGAGGCCAAAGGGGGACGCTCCCCACACCTTAGGGATAGGACCTGGGAAAGAACAGACTAGTATTTCAGCAGTTTAATCTTCATTCTTAACGTTCAGGCAAGTTCATGATTTAAGGAAAATTTTGGACCTCAGGGTCCATGAGCATACTAGACAAGACACTGGTGCTGTTAACTCCTGCTATTTTGTTCACGGAACACTCGGCACTCTTCTTGCCTGGGTGTGAGAGGAGGCAAAATGGACCAATTTCTCTTAGAAACCAGCACCCGAGATCTGGTAAGAACTCCTTTTAATTCTTACTGCCAGAGGCCACCTGAGAAATGTGGACCGTCACTGGTTCCTGAGCCCGGCTGGATGGCAGAATCCTCTGGAAGGTGGCTCAGTTGGTGAGGCATCTGCCCGGGGTCCTGGGATCGAGTCCTACGTTGGGCTCCCTGCTCAGCGGGGAGCCTGCTTCTCCCTCTGCCTCTGCCCCTCCCCCTGCTTGTGCTCTCTCGCTCTCTCTCAAGTAAAATCTTAAAAAAAAAAAAAAAAAATCTGTAAACATGGAAACACCTAGCTCCTACAGAGCTGAACTAAATCTCTGGCGTCAGTGCTAGGAGCCTACAAATATTTTTTAAGAGGATTCTAATGCAGCTCGTCTAGACTGACAATCAGGAACCACTGGTTTCGGCTCAAAGGACGGGCCCATCCAGCTTGTTTTAGCAACACACAGAGACACGGAGCCAGAATATCTAAAACTGGGAGTGGCTGGAAAACCTGAAGCGTACATTCTGTGCTCTGGGTCTCCCTAAAGGCCTCACCCCACCTCCCTGCTCTTGGGGAGACAGCAGAAGAGATCACCTTACCTGATCGCTCATGTCTCCAGACTCCCAGAGGGCGAACACCTTCTGCTCATCTGGGGACGCAGCGGTCTGGGGGGGAAACTAAGCAAGGCCTGGGTGTGAGTTGTCGGTCTTTCCCACACGGGTCCACCTTGCCGCCCCACCCCCACCCCCACAGTGTGCATGAGTCCCATTCAGGGAGTGAGCCCATGTGAGACCAGGGGTTCCAATTCCAGCTCCTGCCACTCCCTAGGGCTTCAGTGGGATGGAGCAGGACCCGCCCAGCCCGAAGCCCCCAGATTCACTGGACAAGGAGGGAAATTTTTCTGTTCCTCCTTACAGCTTGGCATCAGCTCCCCTCCAACAGCCAATATCGCCCTACCCTAAACATAAGCCCTCAGATGTGTCCTGAGCGGCACTCCCACCCCCATACGGCCTTGGGAGTATCCTGGGGATTCCTTCCAACCCCTTCCCTCAGGGGCTGCGTCGGTACAGGTGAGAGGCCCTGCCCGACTCCCAAGCAACCCACACCACTTGGTTCAGCAGGGTCCGAAGGTGGACCAAGAGAAGAGGGCCAGGCTCAGGGCACCTGGTAGAGCGGTTTCCAGCCCTGACCCCACAACACAAGCAACAGTGGGAGCTCCTACCACATAAAGCCCCTGGGGGACTAGAACCATACAATCTCATTTGATCATCAGAAACCAGAGAGGCAGGGGCAAGGTGCTGCAGCCTCTCACTCTGCAGGAGAATCCAGCTCAGAGTTTACTCAGTGTCTGGGTCGCACATCTAATACATAGCAGAACCAGGGTTAAACTCAAGTCCGTGAGTCTACTCACTCTCCCTGGACCTCAGCACCCTGAGGCCGGACACATTGGAGGTCTTTTCCTCCACAGAAAGGAGCATTCTATCTGGTCCCTACATCAGGATCAGGGAGAGCGAAGTCAACGGGAGCAGCAGAGAGGGGCCATAGTCTCCCAGGGACACCAGCCCCACCAAGGGGAAGGAGCAGGGCAAGGGTGCCTGAGAGCAGCCTACTTCACACCCCTCTCCCATCCACCCCAGCAGCCCAAGACAGCCTAGCTAACCCTGGGCAGGCGCCCCCTCCCCTGCCTGGCCCAGCTCTGAGAAGGGGGAGCCTGGAGCTAACTAGACTAACTAGACCCACTTGCTGGGCGGGCAAGGGTGGCTCCAAATAGGGCAGGGCCCCCAAGCCCTGGTACCTCTCATAGGAAACCGCACCAAGGAGGCTCCTTGCCACGAGGGCCAGATCTCCTGGGACAGCCTAGCCAGCATGGGATCCAGGGCCTCTCGTCCTAGTTTGTGTGTCTCACATACACAAAGATGGCCCTCGCCTCACATCACCCAAGGCTGCAGGTGCTTCTGACCTTGGAATGCAAACGTTGAGGCTCCCTTAAGAGGCAGCCGCAGCCCCACCCCAGACCTGTTTGCTGCCAGGTCTGGGCGGGGCCTGGGGGGAGAGAATGAGCAGCACCACTTCCGGAAGCCCCAGCCTGGCCCTCTCCACCCTCAGCTGCTGCGGGCGGCTTCCATTCCAGCGCCCCTGCCGATGCCGGGACCAGAGGCCCGGGCTTGGGTGGCTCGCGCTGCCACCCTCAGGCCCCACAGCAGAAATGCCGAGCACGCCGGTCAGGTAATCTCTAGCCGGGGAGGCCTGCCAGAGGCGGGGCACGAGCCGTGGGCTCGGGTCAAAGGGGCAGCGCGTCTCAGGTAACGCAGAAAAGATTTCAGCCCCTGCAGCCACTATGCTGAGGCTCCGGTTCCAGCTCTGGCACCTCCTGGGTATACCTTTACATAAGCTCATTTCACGTCTTTGAAGGTCGGTCTCTACACCTGCACATCGCAAAGATCAATCGATGACAGAAACGAACTCAGCCCGAGAAACGGCAGGGCTGACAGGGCCCTGCACTGACCAAGGCCCTGCCGTAGGCCAAGCTACGGGTGAGCGCCTTCGGACATCTCCAGGGGCCCTTACCCAAGTCCTATGGACCACAGCCAGCATCTGCCCACGTGAGATGAGGAGGCAGAGCCCGAGAGGCCCAAGGTCACACAGAGCCGCCCCCCGAGAGCCAAGATTCAGACCAAGGTCAACACTCCTCCCAAGTTCCCACGCAGCCTCCAAACAACTGGTTCCCCCAAAGCAAGCGGGGCACAGGTCACTCCAGAGGGACCCCGCTTGTTGCTTTTCCGCCAGGAAAGAGGCTGCCCGCCAGGAGCCCCCCGAGGGGCAGAGGGTGGCCTCGCGGGTACGCCCGTCCGGAGGCGCGGCTCTACTTACAGGCACCAGTATCTGCTTGCAGCCGGCGGCCAACACCGTGTCCTGCAGCATGCGGTCCGAGATGCCGCTGAACAGCGTGTGGCCGGGGGGCAGGCTGGCCAGGTGCAGGTTGAAGAGGCGCTTGAGTTCACTCAGCGTGAGCACGAACTGTCTCTGGAAGGTGGCCTCCACGAAGGCCCTCAGTTCCCGGGCCACGGGGGTGCTGGCACAGCCTGGCGGCGGGTGCCCATTGAAGCTGTCCCCGCCGGCCGCCCGCCCGCTAGGCAACCCGTTGGCCAGCCTGTCGTGGAGGCCGCCACCGAGAGAGGTGTCCATGGGCTCCTCGTCTTCCTCTGCGTCTTGATCTTCCTCGTCCTCTCCCTCACTCATGGGCTCCTCCTTGATCCGCACGCCGGGCAGGACCGTGGCCGCCCGCATCTGCTCCTTCCTCCGCTGCAGCTCACGTTCCAGCAGTGCGTGGTTCTGCTGGGCCTTGCTTTTGGCCGCCTGGACCCGCTGGTCCCCAGAGAGCAGCGCAGCAGGCCCTGTGGGGAGAGGAGCGCTGCTCTGGAGGGCTCAGGGACAGCGCAGAGAAGGGCCCTTTGCCCCCCCCACCCCCGACAACCCCCGCCAGCCCGACGGGGGGCACCCTGCCCCCCAGAGGAAGGGCCCGGGAACAGCGCCGGCCAGCCAGGGCTGAAGCACGCCGCGGTCCTGCCTTTCACCCCCACCGGACCCGGGAGGGATGGAGCTCCCCCCGCCACGAGGAAAGAGACAGAAGTGGGGAAAATCAGAATCCCACGTTGGGAGATTCAAACCAGGACGGGTTACTGCTGAGTCCCTGCCAGTTCCTCCTGTCCCACCGCCACCTTCTGCCGACCCAGGAAGGCCTGCACCCCAGCACAGCCCCAGAGTTCAGAAGCCCTCAGTGCCCGAGGCAAGCCTTAAGCTGAGGTCTGTGGGGAAGGGGGAGGAAGGCACAGAAAGGACACCCAGTGATGAGAGCCACACAGCCCCCTCCGGCCCGAGCCCTGACAAGCCCCCGCAAAGCAGGCCTCCCGGAACCAGGGCTGGGTTAGGGGCCGGCCCAGTCCAAAGCGCCCCGCACACCTGATTGTCCATCTGGCTTCTTGGGCAAGCCTTCCTTCACAAGATTATACACTTTTTCTAATCTGAAAAGAAGAATAAGCTCTCTTAACTTTACAGCACGTCCCCTGTCACCGTCGAGGCAGGGACATCCTGGTGACTGAGATGCCGTGTGCACGGAGCCGGCTGGCCCTCCCCACGGCGCACAGGCCCCATGCCCACCGGAAGCCACTGGGCTGGGGCGGGCAGCGTGACCCACAGGAGCCCAGGCTCCTGCTCCCTCAGCCCCTCAGAAGAGACACGCCAGCTCTGATCAGCAGGGTCGGCTGCGCCAGGCCTGTGCTGGGAGGTTCTGGGATCGAGCCGCAGCGCTCACCGGAGTGGAGGAAGGGGTGCACGGGGCCCCAGCGCGCCTGGGGGGCGAGGTGGCTATGGCCTGGCCAGCAAGCCCTTACTTGGCCTGGATGCCCGTCCACAGCATATGCTGCCGCTGGACCACATCTGGATGTTTCTTGATGAAGTCCCCATCGGAAGGCAGTATGAACTCCCAGCCTTTGTTGACCCTCACCACGGCCATGTGCTCCAGGAAGTCCTTCACGTCCTCCGTGCAGAGCTGGGGGCAGGACAAAGGTGAGCCCCAAAAGCCTGGAAGCCACCCGGACGGCCCGGGCCTCCGACCGACAGCGGCACTTACTTTAGTCACGGCAGCCACCTCTTTCCTCACCACCCACCGGCTCTGCGTGAACTTCCACATCTGAGGGAGAAAAGGCAGCCTGTTTCTAGGATGCAAAGACGGGCTGCTCCCAAGACCATCCCCCAGACCTCTAGTTGTCCTGGGGGCCTGGGATGAGGGAAGACCGTCCCCGACGAGAACTGAGCTTGGACCAGCCGCCCCCTCCCAGGCCCCGCTGACAGCGTCCGCATGAAACGAAACGGGCTGGCAGGCGGTGGCAAACGGCACACGGGCTCCGGTGAGCAAGCCCAGGGGCGGATATCCACCGCACTCTGGCCCCAAGACAAAAACCAAGTGCAGAGGCACCTAGCCGCTAACTGTCCAGAGAAGCTGGGACATCCGCTCAGGCAGGGAGAAAACGAGGCGCTCGCTCAAACAGCTGAAGGGCTGCCCTGCGCACTTCATGGTCACTGCGGACAGCTTAGGAGACCGATTTCCCTCAAGGGAAGCAGTGCAGATCCCAGCAGGCGGGGTTCAAGCCCTTGAGAGGGATGCCTGGGCCGGTACTTACTGGATGAGGACAGGGCAATGGCGTGGAGGAATAAGCTGGCTCAGGAGTTCCCAAACCCACAGCAATAATGTACGAGAGAAGCAGGCCAGCCTGGGACCGCGGGGGACGGCACTGTCAGCCCCCACCCAAAGTTGGTGCCGTTCAGGGGTTTGGCCCAGTGATACCAGACTGTCCAATTATTTGTTAACGAGCTAGAAATCTGGTTTGTACCAGGATTTTGAACCGTAAACACTAATTCAAGTGAACATTTAAAAAAACCTGCTCAGGCCAAATGAAACATGTTCCTTAGAGTCCACCTATGGGCCTCTGGCTTGTAATCCCCATTATGAAGCCTAAGACTCCAGGATTCTGAGTCGAAGGAGAAAGAGAGAGGGTCCACAGCCACCCCCTGCCCTCCTCCCACTGCCCTACCCTGCCCGCCACCCCCTCCCAGATCCCTGCCCCACTGACCAGAGGCCAGAGAGCCCGGGCACTTACAACAAAGTCGCGACCGCGGCAGAGCACCTCAGCAGGCACACCACTGTGAGGGCTGGAGGAGTCCTTGGGGTACAGGATGTCACTGCCAACGAAAGCAGGAGCAGCAGGTCAGCCCCACTCCCAGCCCCTCCGCCGCCTGCAGGGCCCCAGCCCCAGCCTCTCCAACACGGCTGGCACAGCTGCCCTCGGGGCCACCCTTCCAACCGCAGAGCCTGGCTCTGTGAACACGTACGTAGAAGAGAAGCCTATCCCCCAAGAATCCTTCCTCCCAGCCCGTCACGACCTTCCATGCACACACTGGCCCAGCCCGAGGCCCACTGCAGTCAGGAAGGGCAGGGGCTCAGAAACAGGCCAGCCCGGGACTCTGGGAAGACAGCGAGTCCCACAGGCGGGGCGGGTGTGAGGCCTAGGGAGAGCGGCTGGGAAGCAGGACTCAAGGCCTCACCACCTGACGGAAGGGACGGGTGGGCAGTGTGAGCGGGGGCAAGAGGGGTCAGGGACTGGGACCTGGATGGGCCCCAAGGCACGAGTGGGGCTGAAGCCTTTGGAGTGAATGGGACCAGCAGTCCAGCTCAGAGACCTTCAGGGCCCAGGGGCAAATGAGCCGGCTTCTGAGGCTTGCAAGTAAAACCCTGACCAAGTTCAGCCACAGACCCTGTCTCTCTCTGTCTCTCTCTGTCTCTCTCTCTCTCACACTCACACACACACACACACACACACACACGACCATCCTGTGCCCGAGGAGCCTCTACTCTCCTGCACCCACTCCTTCTGCCGGGAGACCTCTCTCCGCACCTCCTCAATCCTACCTGGCAACCAGCTAATACTCTTCCTTCCAGCTCGAGCTCTGTGTCCACTCCCTTCCCAGAAACACGCTGTGGAGACAGGGACCATCACTGCCACACGAGGGAAGGGAGCTGCTCGGCCGATACTGAGCACGCGACGAGCGTGGCGCGCGCCCCAGACCTCTGCTCTCGGGGTGCTCATCTGTAACGGTGCCCACCCCCGCCGCACACATTTCCTGAGGACGGGGACAGCACATGAATGACAGCGGGGCACGGGGCACAGAACGCGCCACGGAGCCAGATTTAGTGAACGAGGTGTGAGTGTTGCATCATCTCCTCACAGGAACCCAAAGAGGCCGACGAGGGAGGAGCACCACCCCCAGGCCACTGGCAGGACCCGAGGGCTCGCGGCCGGACCCGAAGCACTGGGGCAGAGCGAACACGCGCGGCCCGGGAGGCCCCACCTTCAGGTCACTGGGACAGACCCCAGGCTGGAAGGGCAGAAGCACCAGGGCCACGGGTGGTGCTGGGCAAGAGCTCAAACCCCAGCTCCGGGGCTGCCTTGCTGCCAGACGTTTGCCAAGTCTCTGCCTCTCTGTCCTCGCTCATCCGTAGCATGAATATACCTAGGGGGTCCCATTTAGCGAGTGACCGCCATCCAAAGGCCTTCCGTAATCGGGCACTTGTGTGTTTCCCGGTGCGAGGGCGCCACCAGGTGGCAGCAACGTGAATACCCTTCACAATTCACGGCGAACCAACTGACAAGACGGTTTCTGCAATGAAGTACTTAAAAAATTTGGAACAATTCGTATTTTGACAGATCGTTCACCTTACACCACACTTTCTAAAAAGCCTTTATTAGTGTATTTTATGTTACGCTATTTAAAATTAACATAATCCAGGTGAACATAAAATGCTGCCTCACTTATTAGCAAGGGTCTAAGATGTGCCAGGCATTATACTGACTTTCAGGGATGTGAGGGAGGGTCAACACAGAAGTCCCTGCCCGCCCCGACAGTGACAATCTGGTGGAGGGATCACAGAGAGAAACTCCTGAAAGGCATCAAGCCACATGCTCCGAACCCCACGGGACACGTGAAAGGAAACTCACACTCAGACACATCTTAATGAACTGTGGAAAGCCACAAGAGAAAAGCTCAAAAAGAGCCAGAAGAAACCAAGAATAAAGACAGTAGACTCGTCACTAGAAACAGTGGGAATGAGAATGCAATGACATTGTCAGTATGTGGAAGGAAAACAATCAATCTCGAATTCTACACTCAGGAAAAATATCCTTTAACAACAGAAGTGGAATAGATATTTCCGACCATACAAAACCCACGGGAACCCCTCCCCTGCAGAGCTTCGTTAGAGGAAACACCCCAGCGGTTTTTGGCAGAAGGTAATTATCCCAGACAGAAACTCAGATGCAGAAAGGCATGATGAGCAAAATAAAAAAGTAAATATGTGAGCAGATCTGAAGAATACTGACTGGATATGATAATGTCCTGTGGGTTTTAAAATACAACTAAAACATATAAATAGAACAGCACATGAGTTGGGAGGAAGATAAATATAAAACATTCTAAGGTCTTTGAATTGTCCTGGATGAGGGTAAAACACAGCAATTAATATTAAGCTGTGATCAGTTATGAATGCACCCTGAAATCTGTAGGGTACTAAGAGAGCCCAGAAAGAATAACTTCCAAATTAGCAGGAAGAAACGGAATAATAAAAAAAGAATCCAGTAGCAGGTAAGAATGGATATGAAATCCGGAACAAACAGACAGCGCTATGGTAGACTTAAACCCAAAACATCAGTAATCACATTGAATTTAAATGGATCAGATGCTCCCATGCAGAGGAACTTACCTCTTCACGACCCAGTTTCCTTGGACTAACATCGCCACCTTCTGGATGCCACGCAGAACAGCCACAGAGTCGATGGAGGGGCCCAGGAGGCTCATCAAGTTGGCAAAAGGCATGACCTTCACTGAGGAGGATGCAGGAGTCATCAGACAAGGGAAGAGGGCCTGGGCCCTTCCCCACATCCCCCCCCCCCCCAAGTCTATACAGCTTCAGGCTCACACAACCACCCCAGCATGTGAGTAAGGCGGCCGACCCCACTGGCTGCTTGTGCAGGCAACCCACACTCACTGAATCCTGCAGCAAACACCCCAAGGGGTGCTCCTTAAAGGTAAGACTAGTACGGGACGCCTGGCTGGCTCAGTTGGTAGAGCATGCAACTCTTGATCTCAGGGTCATGAGTTCAAGCCCCACGTTAGGCGTGGCGCCCACTGGGGGGGGGGGGCGGGGGAGGAGACAAACAGCATAACCATTACTACCCGGGCCCAGAGAGGGCCTGGGGTAGGCCCCATGTCCTCTGCAGCAAGGCCAGTGGCCCGGCACCCTGGCAGCTCCAGGGAGAGCTGAGAGCTCCCCTCTGCTTAGGCCCCTGGAGGTGGTATCTCCGAAGAGGAGCCCGGGGCCTGGGACTCAGCTCTGAGGTTCAGGGCTCACATCTGCCCTACAGGTTCTGGCCCTCCGAGTCCTCTGACAAAGGGACCAGTCCCTACTGTGTGCAGCCTGGTGCGGGCCCCCCAAGATAGTCCAAGTGAATGAATGGAGCTCGTGTTCACGTGCAAGGCTCTGTATAAGCCGTGAAGAAGCCTCATCTCAGCCCCCAGGAGCTCTCCTAGTTCCTTAGGCGCAGGGGGGTCAGCGGCTGGCCCAGGCTCAATAGCAGGGGAGCGGCAGGAACCAGAGCCCGGCTGCGGGAGCCCCCCTCGCCCCCCCCACTGCTGCAGTGCGTTCCTTCCAGACGCGGCCAGATCTGTAAAGCTGGGCATGCTCTGGCTCTGGGTGGCGGGAGCCTCTGGCCTTGCCCCTCAGTCTAGTCTGTCCCACACTCCGTTTCCCAAGGAGGTGGTAGGGCTGCGGTCCCCCGGGGGAAGCCTGTGTCCACCCACCATTCTTCATCAGGATCTTGATCTGATCAGCCAGGGGCAGGGTACGCAGCTGGGCCATGGACAGGACGTTGCTGGGAGCCACGGGTTTGTCTCTGTTCAAAACAGAGACGCTGGGTTAGAGCACGGGTAGGAGGGGGGATTTGGGGTGGGGGTGGCGTCCGGCCCAACTCTACTCACTTCTCCTCCTCTGGGCTGGGTGGCATCAGCATCATGAGGTACTCACTGCAGGGGAGAGGGCAGAGTCAGCAGCTCCTGGGCTCTGGCCCTGCCCCACCCCTGCCCACAAACCCAGACTGCACCTAGGCTGAACCTCCCCAAGGGAGGGCTGGGGGCTGGGGGGCAGAGAGAGACCCACACCCACACTCCCTAGCCCCCCCCAAACTTGCGGAGAAAGGACGGCCATCTCCTGCCACGCACCCTCCCGACCCTCTCCAGAGGACGAAGGGCCCTCTCCCATGTCCGTGTCCCCTGCTAGAGAAGGGGCCACAGTCCCCGGGAAGGCCCCACACCACAGGGACCCTCCTGGGGCCAGTGGTGGCCTCAGCAGCCCCCAGGGCTCAACAGCCTGGCCTGCCGGTCCCACCTGGGTGACTTGACGAGCTCAGTGTTCTCAACCCCACCGGAACCCTGGCACAGCAGGTACTGGCGCTCGTGCTCAGAGCGGCTGTCCTGTTGGGGAAGGCGAAGGGTGGGGGGACCCTCAGCCACCACCCCAGGCCCGCGCCATCCCCCCGCCCCGAGCCCCTCTGCTGTCCAGTTTTCACCCCTGCATCACCTTTCCCTCCGGGCGCCCACTGTCCTGCCCCAAGGCCGGCCACAGGGTCATATCCAGCCACCTGAGCATGGCATTCAAGGCCTCTGTGAGGTGGCCGCAACCAACCATCTCCAGCTCTACGACCGAACAGCCCCAGCACCCATGCCTAGGTGCCCTGCCTGGGACACAGGGCCATTAGCCGCAACGGTAGAAATAACAGCCAGCGGGCGCCTGGGTGGCTCAGTTGGTTAAGCGACTGCCTTCGGCTCAGGTCATGATCCTGGAGTCCCTGGATCGAGTCCCGCATCGGGCTCCCTGCTCGGCAGGGAGTCTGCTTCTCCCTCTGACCCTCCTCCCTCTCATGCTCTCTGTCTCTCATTCTCTCTGTCTCAAATAAATAAATAAAATCTTTAAAAATAAAAAAAAATAAAAAAAAAAAAGAAATAACAGCCAGCAGTCCCCGAGCACCTACTATGTGCCGGGCTCTGGTGCGATGGCTGCTTATAGACAGCAACTTCTCTCATTAGGTAATTTGCATAAAGTCACACACCAGAAAACAGCACAGCTTCTGGAAGTCTGACTCTAAGGCTCAGTCAACATGAATCTTTCAGGAAAGTTCCAGAGAAATCAGGAGTTGCTCCTCCCCCAGGAAAATGTTGCGGAGCCCTACGGCACCTTTGGCTTCGATTCAATCGCTTCCCTTACTCAATACAGTTTCAAGGATTGGGTTCTAAGTCAGCACACGAGATGAAAACCAACTACAGTCAAAAGTGCCCTTGGCAGATACGCGGACTTGGCCATGTGACAGATGGCCGGTTCTCCATCGAGCGCTTTCATTCAGGACCCACGATGCATAAAAATCCGTAACCAAACACCAGCTCCACCCTGGGGCCGGCAAGAAGCTCACACTTGAGGAGAGCCTGGGGATGCCGAAAACCCCGACCAAGGAAACGGTGGACTCCTTTCTCAATCTCCTGCTCCCCTGGGACTCACGCTAAGTAGACCGGCTGGAACAAGGGACAAACTATCCCCAGGACTCTACCCTCTCTACCCGGGCCTCCCTCCCACAAGTGGCTCTCACTGAATCTGAAACCACCAGTTCAAGGTGAGACTGGGCTCTTCTCCCAGGACCCCGGCCCGGGGCCAGCATCAGCCGCCACCGGGGACCCCGGCTCACCCTCAGGCCATAGTAGTGCAGGTGCACCCAGGGCTCCTCGGCGTGCTTCTTCTGCAGGAACTCGTAGGACTGCACGCGGCGCTGGCGGGCCTGCTCCGACTCAGGACGGGAGAACCGCACCTGGGAGGGGGGTCGTGGCCTCAGGCCCGGGCCCCATCCTGGGCTGCCGGACTGCACCCCACGAGAAGACTGGAGAGCCCCGTAGCACTCCCACCTCCCCTTCATTTCCAGACACACATCTCTTAAATTCAGCTCCAACCGTGTCCCTCTCTGTGACCTGACGACACAGGCCAGGGAGCAGTTTTCTCGTGCTTCTGCCTGCCCGGCACCCAATCCATTTCCACTCCCACGGCTAACAGGCCCCCCCATTTTCCTTGGGGAAATGCCCAGCTCCCCCTCAGCTCAGGGGAGCAAATAGCCCTCCCCCTGCCCCCACCCCCACACACATTCCCAGCCACAGGAGTGGGCACGTGACTCAGACCTGGACAATCCGAGCACCAAATCCTCTTAGCCACAGGGGCTGGTTCAGGGTTGGCCAAGCCAATGAGTCCGGTCTGGGACTTTAGTTAGAAGTAATGAGAAAGAAGTTTCTCTTCCCCTGGGGTCTTGGAAGCTGGGAGGATGTGAGCCTGGAGCGGGGATAACTCTGTACCACTGGGGACAGACACCCTGCCTGAGAAAGGCCAAAAGAGGAAGGCGGAACCTGGAGATGGAGATGGAGAAACCAGGTCTTGATGACCGAGTCTGAGCACCTGAATCCAGCCATACCTGAAGCTACCCCTCAGCTTCTCAGTAACAGGGACCAATACATTCCATTTTGAGCTCATGCCAGGTAGGTCCGGGTTTCTGCTGCTTAGCGTCCTGATGGAACCGAGCCCTGACACCTCCCCTATGAAGGGCACACCCCCACGAGGGCGTTGGCTGGATTACAGAACCCTAGGATTCTTTTTTTCTTTTTTTTTAAAGTAGGCTCCACGCCCAACATGGGCCTTGAAATCACAACCCTGAGATTAAGAGTTGCATATTCTACTGACTGAGCCAGCCAGGTACCACAGAATCCTGGGATTCTATATGTGTCCTTTAAGTTCACGGGCCTAAGGATAACTTGTTAAATGAGGGCCAGTTGAGTTCCCGAGGAGGGCAGGAGGGTGATCATTCAAGAAGCTACTGAGAGAAGAGGGTGAGCACCCCCCACCGCACAGCGGTCATGTCGGTAGCGGCCCATCTTCAAGGACGTGCAAAGGCTCACAACTTAAGCCACATATGTACGCCATCCGTGTCACCATTTGTGCTTTCTTCCTTAAATACTCCTTTTAACCTCCGTATGCTTACACAGAGGAAACTCGGTAAGCCATAAATGGAAGGTCAATATTCTTCTCACCATGTCTGGAATACAGGCTTAGTATTCAGATAGAATTGCTGGGTCTGCACACCACCGGGAACAGTGAATGATGTGGTTAAGGCACATGGGGTTTTCGTTCCACTAGGACACGGGTTTCATGGCACAGACTGTGTGAGTTCCCTGGACCTCCTAGGCCCCCACCCAGTTTCCTCCTCCCAGGCAATTCCAGTTCCAGCCAAGCCCCAGGGTCCCCACGCTACAGAAGCCCCAGGCTGCTATGCTGTGAACAGCTGGGACAGGTCAGGGTGGGCGCAGGACAGGTTACTCCTCCAGGCTGCCCAGCAGGAAGGCTCTGAAGGATGGGACCGTTTCGGTATCTGTTTCACCCCCAGAGCCTGGGTTCTGCACGGCCCCTCCCACCCCGAGCTGCGTCCGGGCAGCTGAGCTACAAAGCCGGCCCGCTGCCCCCCGCCCAGGCGGCACCCTCCCTCTCCTCGGGGCCAGAGTTCACTCACCGTGATCTGCTTCACGTCTTCTTCTGCCTCATCCTGAGAAGAGTCTCCTGCTGCAAGAGAAAGCGGACACTGCTTGCAGCCTCTGGTGGAGCCCCAACTCCCCAGAAGGCCTGAGGCAGGGGCATCTGGGAATTCTCCTAGACAGGGATCGTTGGCCAAGTCAGCTCTTCTCAACCGGGGGCAATTTTGCCCACGAGGGGACACTTGGGAATGTAGAAAGCCACGTTTGGTTGTCAAAACTGTGTAGGTGAGTGCTCCCGGCATCCAGTGGGTAGAGCAGGGATGCTGCTAAGCGTCCTGGAATCCATCCCCCTGCAGTTTTTCCCATGACCCACCCATCCCTGCCAAGATGCAGACAGACAGAAGGGCTAGGGTCCAGAGCTCACCCTCATTGGCCGCCTCCCTCTCCCGGTGCTTGGCGTCCGCCTTATCCAGGTAGGAGAAGCTGGGCCGCAGCTGCAGGATGCCATGAAGAGGCGTCAGGTGCAGCTCACCTGGCAGAGGAAGAAGGCTTTGGACTTGACTCTGGGAACTGGGGCCAACCCACCCAGCTTGGCTCACGGCAGTCACAAAGGGCCCTGCACTCCCCCAAAGGCCTCGGCCTACCGCCAAGCCACCTGCCACCTCCGCTCTAGCCCCCAGTCTCAGGGCCTTGGCACCACCAGGCCCGCGGCCCTTCCCAACCCCACCTGGCCCAGTGAGCACACAGCTACAGTAGGACACGAACCCAGACCCTTCTGCTCAAAGCCACTTCTTGAAGCCTGCCTGCACACCCTCCCCCATGAGCATCGAAGGCCTTTCCGACCCTGGTCGCCGCCCCCCTCCCCCAGCTGCTTGCTCTGGCACACGGCAACGTTTCCGCTCCAAACACGGCCTCTCTTCCCCGCCGGGCCTTTGCCAGACACCCTCGATGCCCACCGCCCCCTCCCCACACAGACTGCCTCTCCTCCTCCAGCTCGGCTCGTCAAAACCCCACCCAATCTGCTCAGAAGTCGGCCGCACAAATGTGGCTGGAGGAATGGCCCCTGGCGGGGCCAGCTGGAGGACTGTCTACACAGTCCTGGACGAGGATCGTGACTTTTCCTCGTGAGTGAAACGTGTGCACTGGGAGGCAGTGCAAAGACCATCAATTTCTCTCAAGTCAGTGTGGGCTTGAAAGAGAAGAAATCACACGCTAAGGCTCTGGTAAGTGGCTCTGTGAAAGCGTTCTGGACTCCAGAGGGAGCGGGATGCTCGCAGTCAGGAGTAAAGAAGCAAATGGTCCTACAAATACCATATGATTTCACTCATATGTGGAAATTAAGAAACAAAAGAACAGGGTTAAAAAAAAAAAAGCACACACACAGAAAAAGATTCGGGGCTCCTGGCTGGCTCTGTTGGTAGAGCATGTGACCCTCGATCTAGGTTGTGAGCCTGAGGCCCACTCTGGGTGGGCGTGGAGCCTACTTAAAACAAAACAAAACAAAAACATACACACAAAGCACAGAACCCACAGACTCTTAACTACAGAGAACACACTGAGGGTCACCAGAGGGGAGTGGGTGGGGGGAACGGTGAACCAGGAGATGGCGATTCACAGTACACTTATGGTGCCGAGCACGGAGTCAGGTCCAGAATCACTGACTCCCTCTGCTGTACACCCGACACTGATAGAACACTGTCTGTTCGTTATACTGGAACTTAAAAAATAAAAAAAGAATCATTTTACCACCCTACATACAAGAATAATTTTCAGAGATGTTAAAAAATTTTTATATAAAGTACTATAAATACTAGGAAAAAAACGAGCAGAATCTTTGTATCAACCTAGGATGGGAGAAAGAATCCTAAAAACCAAGACCAGAGATTCAGAAGGAAAAAGACAGGACAGGTAAGTTTGGCTACAGAAGAAGTTCTGGAGACGGGTGGTAGTGACTACTGCACACCAACATGAATGCCCTCAAATGTCACCGAACCGCACACTTAAAAATGGTCAAAATGAGGGGCGCCTGGGTGGCACAGTCAGGCAGGCGTCCGAGCTGATTTCGGTTCAGGTCGTGATCTCAGGGCCGTGAGAGCGAGCGCCGTGTCAGGCTCCGTGCTCAGCGGAGATTTAAGATTTAAGATTCTCTTCTTCCTCTGCCTACCTGCCACCCGCCCCCTGGGAGTGTGCTCTCTCCAAAATAAATAAATCTTTAAAAAAAAAAAAAAAAAAGGTTAAAATGGTAAATTTCATGTTATGTACATTTTACCATAATAAAAATTAATTAATTCAAAGAAAGAAACAAACGGTCCCAGCTGCAAGGCGTGAGACATGGGTTCAAAAAAGAAGTATAGTTATTTGATACTACTTCTGAGTCTTTTCTAGTTTGTTTCCTAAGTGTTCAAATTAGTTTTACTTATTGCTTTATGAACTCTAAATACTTACTTTTTAATGGCTTTATTGAAATATAACTCCCGTGCCATACAAAATTTAAAGCATACTAGTCAATGTATTTTAATATATTCCTGGAGCTGTACAACCAACACTACAATCAATTTAAGAACATTTTCAGGGGTGTCTGGGTGGTTCAGTCGGTTAAGTGTCCGACTCTAGGTTTCGGCTCAGGTCATGATCTCAGGGTCGTGAGATCGAGACCCTTGACGGGCTCTGCACTGGGCGTGAAGCCTGCTTGAGATTCTCTCTCCCTCTGCCCCCCCGCCCCCCAAAGAACATTTTGATCTCCCCAGAAAGAAACCCTGAACCCATCCTCAGTCACTCCCCATTCCACATTCCTCCTAGCCATGGGGAACTACTACCCGCTTTCTGTCTCTACGGATTTGCCTCTTCGGGACACTTCATTTAAATGGACTCCGACAACATGTGGCCTGCTGAGCATCATGCCCACTAGAGGGTGTATCAGTACTTCATTCCTTCCCGTGGCCAAATAACATTCCACTGCATGGCCGTAGTGCACTTGGCTATCCAGGCGTCAGCTGACAGACTTATGGGCTGTTTCTACTTCTTCACTACTGTGAATAATGCTGCTATGAACATCCAGGTACAAGTTTTGTGTGGATAGACGCTTCACTTCTCTTGGGGAGATGCTAAGTAAAATTGCTCATGCGTAAGTACCTTGTATTTTTTTTTTTTTTGAGAGGGAGAGGGAGCGCGAGCAAGTGAGTGGGAGGAGGAGCAGAGGGAGAGAATCCCAAGCAGGCTCCACACTAAGCGCAGAACCTCGCAGAACCTGACATGGGGCTTGATCCCACGACCCTGAGATCATGACCTGAGCCGAAATCAAGAGTCGGATGCTCCACTGAATGAACCACCAGGAGCCCCGCAAGTACCTTGTATTTAAAACAAAATCCTCCCACCTGTCTCAGAAGTTACGCTGTGTGTATGTCTGTGTCCCAGGAGGAGACAGGGACCTTGGAAGCACCCCCTCTATCAGGTCAGACAGCACCAAAGCCGGAAGTCCTTAGAGGTGGCCTATTCCAGCCCCCTGACAATGCCATTTCTACAACCTGCCTGGCCCCTACAGGCATCCGGCATTCGGGGAGCAGCAAGCTGGGTACCAGGCTAGGGACAGCCTCCCGCCGTCCCAGCCTCCCTCCCGCTTCCCTCGCACCCAAGCAGCCTCCAGGAGCCACGGCAGCCTGGCTGCCCAGCACGGATACCTTGTCTGTAGAGTGCGGCAGCATAACGGGCTGTGTTGCTGGTGCTCTGGGAGGAACAGAACGTCTGCTTGTCCATCAGCTTCCTGGGAGCACAGGGAGAACAGACGTCAAGGGGAAGGAAGCTCCAGACCCAGGGCATGGCAGGCACCGGCCCCCCCACCCCAGACACCTCCTGAAATTCAATACCCAGGAACAGGGATCAAGGCCCCACCTCAGCATGTGTGGGCCTCAGGAGGGAAGTCGGGGAGGAGAAAACCCAAGTCCCTGTTTGTAGCCCAAGGACAGGTGGTGGGTCAAGCCCCCACTCCCATCAAGGGGCCTCTCAGAAGGGAAGACATTTGCCACAGGGCAGGGCTGCGCCAGGCCCAAGCATGTGAAGCTGGGATGTTGGGAGGGAGCCCAGCAATGGGGCACCAGGGCCCAGGTGTCGGACAGGCCTTTGGAAGGCTCTTACTGGAGCACACCAAAGCCTGCAGGCTGGCCCCAGGGGACTCACGAGGAGTAAGTGCTGCTCTCGTCCGCGCAGGCGCCGTCCACGTTGAGTGCGATCTGCTCCCCTTTGCTGCGGCAATAGTTGGGGTTCAGGGTGTCGATGGCCATCTCAAGCTCTACCTGCAGGCATCAAGCACCCCCAGCAGCTATGAGGAACTCAAAGATACCCCCAACCTGGCCACAGCCAAGTCCTGACCCCCGTCCCTGCCAATCCCAGCCCTGCTCAGAAGCAGGCCCAACACACACCCCTCCCTAAGGGCCCCCGGGGTTCAGTCCGCATCAAAGGTCACAAACCCCAATTCCAACAGAAAGGCCAGAGTGTTTTGGCGGGGTGGGGTCATGCAGTTCTATTTGTCCTCCCCATTCTACCCTCCAAAATCTAAATTAGGTGCCAACATTTAAAATTCAAGAGATTTTCTCATAAAAATCCTCATTTCCAACTTCTCTTGAAAAGTCACTGCAAGTGGCAATGGGGGGCAATGGGGGGCTGGAGCTACAGCCACCCCCTGGACAAGACACGTGTCCAGCGCTCCCAGCCCCTATCACCCCATCCCTTCGAGGCACTTCGAGCCCATCAGAGCTGCTGCACGTCAGTGCCTGCCTTATCCTGTGAACATGAGCCCCCCATTCCCAGTCTCGAACTCATCCCGAGCCTTATTCTCCTCTTGCCTCTCTGGAGCTGCTTTACTCCCTTTCTTTCTGGAAACTTCCCTTCCTCAGCTTTCCAGGCTCTGCAAGCAACTGGTTCTCCTCTCAACCCTCCAATCGCTCCTTCTCTGGGCTTCTAGTCCCCAAAGGGCCCGTCTCCTCTTCACTTGCATCAGCCCCCACCTGTACCAGCCCTCCCCTCCTCCACCTCCATCAGAGGGCAGCCCCACCTTCTGCTGCTTGGGCTTGATCTTGGCTGAGAGGTGTGGAATGTCATCATAGGTCATCGAGGCTGGACGCACAGGGTACTGGGGAGGGGAAGGGAGCCGTCAGTCCACCCTGCCCAGCCCGGCCCAGCCCAGCCCAGAGCTGGGCTCACAGGCTCCAGCCAAGAATCAACACCAAGCAGAGACCAGAGGTCCTCGCTGGTCCCCGCCTGTGTTGCCTTCATACCGGCTCCACCCAGCTTCCTTCCAAAAGGCAATTTTCAAGGGTCTCTGACCTCCGAGGGACAAGCCTAAGCATCAGGAACCCACACAGGCCCCCCTCTGGTAACCCACAAGTCCTGCCGGGGAGGCAAGAGTGAGGATCAGGCAGAGGACATCCAGGCAGAGGACAAGGGACACAAGACCATGGGCAGCACAGACGAAGACCTGACCGGTGACATGCTGTGGGTGGAGGACGGGTGTACGGGAATTCATTACCCCATTCTCTCTCCGCTGCCCTATAAACTTTTCCGTAATAAAAACTGCCACTGACCCACTCAGTCCCTTCTGGGCCTCAGTGTCACCATGCGTGAAGTTGAGAAGCTGTGGCCAGCGCTGCCCGTACCATGACAGCCTCTGGGAGAAGCTGCTGGAGGCGCGGCAGCATGTGCACTGAACCCTCTGTGTGGGGCCCTCTCAGATCTGCTACGTTTCAGCCCGAGGCAGCGGTGACTTCCTAAAAGCTCACTCAGGTAGCAACACAGCGACTCCTCCTCGCTTCCTGGGCCAGAGCTTATGGCAGCGGTAGGACGAACAGTCTGGAGCCTGACTGGTCTGGCCTGAGCCCTGGCAGCTCTGCCATCTCCTGATCTCGGGCTGGGACGGCTGGTGGTAAAGGGCAAGGTTCTGGAATCAGGCCTGGGTTCCGGTCCCAACTTTGCCTCTTGCAATGTGTGGACCTGGGCCAGCTCCTCACCACAAACGTGCGTGTCCTCACCTCACGGGGCTGCTGGGGGCGGGGAGTGAGGCAAAGAGAGCAGACACCGCAGGGCCTGGCCCACCGTGAACACATATGGGGTCACCGTCCCCACCACCAGCTCCCCACCATTTTGCAGGCAGCCGAGGAAACCAGTTCAGAAGGCCTGAAGGACAGGCCCCCAGCCCCACAGCCTGTAAAGGCAGACCCCGGGGGCAGAGGGCAGGGGGATGCCGGGGCCTCTTCCCAGCTCACATTTGGAGTACCCCCACTGCTGCCCCGTCCTGGGCCCCATGCCCAAGTGGCTAGCCTCCCTGCGCCTCACCTTCTCACATGCAACCTGGAGACAAAATACTTACAACTATAACCTTGTTATTGGAAATGCAAACCATCTGCCCGTTCCTTTAAACATGAAACCTAGTGTTTCCATTGGATCCAGCAATTCCGCTCCCAGGGATGTGCCCAAGAGAAAGGACACCTGTCCACACAAAAACTTGTGTGGGATGCTCACGGCCGCACTGTTCATAATAGCCCCAAAGTGGAACCGACCCAAAGAGCCAGCAATGCACAAACACAATGTGCTGTATAGAACCACACCACGGAGTCCTCTTCATCCATAAAACGGAAGGAGGTACTGATACATGCTGACCACGAGTGAGCCTCGAAACCACGATGTCGAGTTAAAAGCAGCCAGCTATGCCATGATTCCGTGTCCACGAAATGTCCAGAAGAGGCAAATCCATACAGTGAGAAAACAGGTTAACAGCTGCCTCGGGATGCAGGCAGCAATGGGGGACATGGGACCAAACTGTCCGAAAACAGACTGTGGAGCTGAGCTCTGGGCCGAGCCACGTTCTGAGCACTCTGGATGCATTCATCCAACCCTCACGGGGCGCTACAGGGCAGGTAGTATAACTGCCACCATTTTGCAAATGAGGAAACAGAGGCACAGAGAGCTCAAGGACCTTGCCCAGGGCTCACAGCTAAGTCATGATGGAGCTGGGCCTCAACACGGCTGCCAGTCCCCAGAGCCCCAGAACCACAACACTGTTCTGCCTTTCACGGCTGCCTTGGTTTTCCCATCTTCAAAATGAGAGACTATTAACCTGCCCACCCACAAGAGCAAAGAGAAACCCCCTGTCCCACACTCTGGTGCCCAGAACCCTAAGCGAGGCTGAGGTTTCCCAGCGCCCCTCACCCCCCACCCCCATGCTCAAGGTGGCCCCTTTGCCCTCTGGTCTCATCATTACCTGAAACAGATAGAGCTTCTCTGCCAGACTTTTGGCCAAGTACACGTCGATCTGGGAAAAAGGGAAGAAGACTTAAACAGGAGACAGACAGGTGGCTGGCCTGCCCTGGCCTGCCCCTGCTCCCTGGATGTCAGTCAGGGGTCGTGGCTCCTACAGGGAGTGCGGGGGAGGGGGAAGAGCTCAGCTCCTGCTAGAAACAGAGGGAACCGAGTCTCCAGCCTCCCTCTCTATGGCTCTCAGGGGGACCAGGACAAGAGTTCCCGGCCCCCTCCTAGGTCCACTACAACCCAATAAAAATGTGCCTTCCCCGGGGCTGCTCACATCAGGATGCATCCCAGAGCCCGATTAAATGCTTTCCTGATGAGGCTGGGACAGAGGAGAGCTTACCCATTTGCCTGCCCTTCCTCCCTGTGCCCTCCACCACCTACCCTGGACTGACCTGTCACACCACCTTCAGGTGGTCTGCAAGCCCCTCTAAGAATGATCTGGCCCAACTCTTTCTTCTCAACACTAACCGCCCCTGACCCACCGTGCAGCAGTTTACCTCCCTGCTTCCCGGCTCTTCATATGAACCATGTTCTCTCCCACCACCAGGCCTTAAGGAGGAGTGAAGGGCATCAGCGCAGGCGAAGCCTGTGTGAAGGGCAGTCTAGGTGGAGGGAGCAGCATGTGCAAAGGCCCAGAGGCTCTAGGATGTGTCTGGATCTGGGCTGACTCTGGAACCTACCTCCCCACCATCTGCATCTTGGGTCTCCTTCTTTGTCAGATCCTAAGCGTCCCGAGGGCGGGACACTGCCTTGCTCGCTCACTGCTGTCATAGCCCCCAGCACACAGTAGATCCAGTGAACAACTGCTGAATGACTTCTGGGTAGGCCCAGGAAGAAGGGGGAGTTGTCACACCCATTCATTCATTCAACAAATAGTCACTGAGTATCTACTAAGTGACAGGCACTGAACTTGGCTTTGTGGACACAGTGGTGAAGAACAAAATCCCTCCGTCATGAAGTTTACATTCTAGTGAAAGGAGATTATGTTTAGGGGATGGGGAGGGTTATGACCAAGCACAGGGCGTGGCCAAGGTAAGGGGCTTGGGGGTGCCAGGGAGGGTGAACAGGAGAGCGCCACACGAGGCGGGGGGGGTCAGGGAATCCTCTTTGACAAGGAAATGCTGGATCAGAGACTGGGAGGAAGTGAAGGGCTCAGCTAGGCAGTTATCTGGAGGAAGAGGGTTCCAGGCAGAGGGAACAGCCTGGTTAGGGGTCCCTGGGATGCCAGCAGGTTCCAGGCTGGCCCAAGGATGGATGGAAGGGCCTCAGCCCTGCTTCCTGCTGCCCTGGGCCTGGGCTCTCCTCCCCGGCAGCCCCGGCAGATGGTAGGGAGCAGCGGTTACCTCCTGCACGACTGGGTCATCCTCTTCATTGGCCATACTAGGGGGGAGCCAGCCGCACGATCCTCAGACTCAATCTGCAAGGGACAGCAAGAGGCCTGAAACGTCAGCCAGCCATTCCGCCGACACCCCTGGGTGCCTCTGCTGCAACGGGCCTGCTCTGGGAGGGGAGAGCCTGAGACAAACAGCAAGTGACCTTCTTTCTACATCTTCCCTGGAGTCAACAGACGGCCAATTCTAGACCCCAGTGGCCAGAACCAAACAAGAGGGAAAAACCACCAAACAGAGGGTACAAACAGGTGGACCCGAGGCGGCACACGTCGGCTGCACCCGTGGGAAAGAATAAATGACCAGCTTTAAGGGTTTTGCGACCATGCACAGAAAAGAGGTCACTGCCAGGCAGGGGGATGGAGGCTGGCTGGTCCACAGCCATGATGCAAATATTCGAGCGCTGACTGGGGGCCACAGGGAAGCGTTAGGGAAGAGTCTGACGTCCAGCAGAAAGAGCCAGCAGTCCCAAGGCTGTCTGGGGGGGGCTCTGTCTCTGGTACTTGACTTTCAAGCAGACTTTAAGCCCGACCTCGTGTGAGAGGATTTTCCTGTTTGGTGCGTGCGACACAAAATGACCTTCTTCACAGACTTTAATGTATTCAACACACCAACCCTGCAAGGTGGCCTGACTCTCCCCATTATCGAAGGGCGACTGGAACTCGGGGACGCTGTGCATGCGCTAGCCAGAGCCACAGAACAGGCCAGATGACGCACCGGGCTTCAAAACCAGGCCAGCCAGGCCATCTGACTTCAGGTAACAGCTACAGGTCAGGAAGCTCAGAGGGAAGGGAAGGGCCTTCCTGCCGGGAGGAGGGGGTGCATCTGGGCTGGGCCCTGAAGGAGAGAAGGATTTGGACAAGCCATGACACCAGACAGCAGGAGGGACCCCAGGTGACTGGCGACACCTCAAGCCTGGAGGGGAGAAGGCCACAGGTCTCCATGGCAGAGGGGAAGTCAGTCTGCTGGGCTGACTCTTCATATTCCCACAGGAAGGGGATGGTCATGTGGGTACCTTCAGAATCCCAGCAGCCCCCAGGCCTCTAGTTCTGGGTAAGACCATCATGATTTTGGTCTTATCTACTTAACATCCAAGTAATTAAATATTTAGAAGGGCGTAATACCTTCACCATGGGTGGGATTCAAGGTCATCTAAGCCCTCTGCCTGAGCTGTACCACCCGAAGTCCTTTCATGCGCTCCAGATACATGTTCCAAACTCTGACTGCTCAGCCCCGGTGCTGACCTCATCCCTGATGCCTCTGCCCCCCTCACCTCACACCAGCAACTCCTGTCAGTACCACCCTGAAGGCAGGTCTAGGATCTCCCCCCCCCCCCCACTGCCACCCCCCTCGTCCAGCCAGCCCCACTGCCTGCCTGCACGACAGCAACAGCCCTCCGATCTTCGCCCAACCCCACGGCCAGCGCCAGTGATCCTTCTGGAAGCCACATCAGGGCTCGCCACGCCTCTGCCTTCAAGGGCCTCCCATCCCACTCAGGACAGAAGCTCAAGTCTTTATGCCGCCACCACCCCTCTGCCTCTCAGACCTCATCTCCCACAGGCCCCCTTCCTTCCTCTCCCCCCACCTTGGGCCTTGGTAACTGCTCTACCCCAAGAGCCTCATGGCTCCCTCCCTCACCTCTTCCAGGTTTTTGTTCAAATGTCACCTCATCACTAAGACCTGCCCTGCCTACTCTATCCAAAATTGCAACACCCTCCCCCAGCTCCCTTCCCGGCTCTGGTTGTCCCCCAAGCACGCACCACCACAGCTCTGTTATCATTTTGTCCCCATCCCCACTGCCACTAAGCAGTAAGCTACACAAAGGCAGAGATTCTGGTCCGTTTTGTCCCTTGCTGTACCCCCGAGTCCGCAGCAGGCACTCCATACATGGGACCACAGAAGAAATGGGACCACAGGAGGCTATTTAACAGGGAGCTACCAAAGATTTCTGAGTGGAGGAAGATGTGGAGGAAGAAGGCAAACCAGAGGGAAGCCAGCTGCCCCAGTGGTTAGGGCTTGAAGACTGGATGAAAACCAGAAGCCCTAAACTGACGGTCTGAGGTGCGTGCTCCTGCCCAGAGAGAAGGGGATGGATGGCAGAGCCCCCGGGGCTCACCCCGTCTGCACTGACCGCCAGGGGTCACAGGTGCACGGCGAGCACCTAGCTCCTCTCCAGCCGGCTCCGTGGACAACCGAGACACTGGGGACTTGCACGCGAGTCAGGGAACAGGTCATATGTACAAAGAGGTGTGGCCTGGGAGCTTCCCCAGACGCAATCATTCCTGAGAAACTGGCTTTCTCAGCTCTTGGTGGGCTCTGCCAACCCCTCCCCCAGTCACTGAGGAGCTCGGGGAGGATGAGGTACCTGGAGCTGTGGCTCCTCCCTCCAGATGGTACACGCGACTAGGGTAAAGCAGGGCTCTCACTTCCCCTCATCCTCCCCGCCAGCATCATCCAACTCGGTGGCTTTCCAAGTTTTCAGCCTAAGACCTATAGTAAGAAATCCACTCCACAGAAACGACCCAGTACATACACACAATTATGGAACTAAACCAAGGTTTCACACAAGCTTAACTGCCCCTATTAGATGTGAGGCAGTGAGGTTTTCTACCCTCACTCATTAAAATTAACATGCTGGTTACAATCCTCCAAAGTGATTTCACATCTCACTAATAAAAGGTATTTTTTTAAGTAATCTCTATGCTGAATGTGGGGCTTGAACTCACCCCCCCCGAGATCAAGAGCTGCATGCTCCACCGACTGAGCCAGCCAGGCGCCACTCACTAATAAACCTTCATCTGTGATTGAAAAGTACTGCTCCAACAGGTCTCCCTGAGGTCCCTCTTTTCTATCTCCAGTCCTCCCAGAAACAGCCAGAGCTGTCCTTGCAAAAGAGTCAATCACATCATTCTCCTGCTCAAAACGCTTCACCTGCCACATAGAATAAAATCCAAACTCCCTTCCATGGCCTCAAGGCCCTATGTGATCCTGCCCCTGCCTTTCCCTCACCATCTACATGGCCAGATAGCCACCTGCTGGGCCTCCAAGAGGCTAGGCCCCAGCCTGTCTCAGGACCTTTGCATGTCATCTACTTTTCCCACGTCTTTTCAAAGCTGGCTCCTTTTCATTAGATATCACCCCCCCCAACCCCTCCAGGAGGGGAGAGAAGTTCCCTGGCCACCCAATCTGAAAGAGCCAACCGGCTCACAGTCACCACCAGCTCTCCCTGTTTTCTTTCCTTCATGGTTCTTATCACAATCTGGAACCACCTAGTCTACTTGCGTTTGTGTTGTCTGCCTTCTGTACTAGAATGTAAGCTCCAAGGCGGCCTCTGAGTTACCTCAACCATAAAGTGGAGATGATCACACTTACTTCATCAAGTTGTTATAAGGACTATTATCTCTTTTTAAAATCCATGCTGTTCTCCCAATACCTGGCATGAAGTGAACACTCAATACAGTACAAAGAACAATTAAATAAATGAACACATGAAATCAGGCAGTAACAGACCCTTCACCCTGTGAGCCTAACTCAGCCCCATCCAGACACTGGTGGACTCATGGTTTGGGCCTTACGGACACTTGAGAACAGACACGGGCTGTGGCCCGGGCAGGAGCAGCCCTCCCAGCCGCAAGCCAAGCTTCCCCAACTGCAGTGACCACCTGTGACCACCTTGGGTGTCCTGTGGCCATAATGGTACTCTATGGCAGTGGCTCCGTGGCCTTGAGCACACGAAGTTCCCCCCAGCAGGGAGCTGCCAACAAATGGAAAGGAGACAAGGACACCAGGTAGAGCAAAGGAGGGGTTCAGAGCAAACGAAATACCTGAATGCCACACCTGGGTGCATCCCTGTGCACCTAGGAATCTAACTTGTCGGCCAATCAGAAATGCAGAGGCAACTCCAAAGTCTCTCTAGCTACTGGAGGGAGAAAACAAAGTACAACGCAGTTAAGAGGAGAGGGCCCCAAGGGCAAACAGTCTCCAGGCCTGGATTCTAACCGCCTGTGTTTGTCTCTGGCAAGCCATCTCCCCGCTCTGGGTCACCTCAGCTTCCATCTCTGTTAAAGAGTCAGCCTGGAAAAAAAGAACTAATTAATCCTTAACTGGTCATCAGACCTTTCTCCAAGGACTTCACACACGTTCGCATCTTCTCAATAGTCCTGTAAGTCAAGATTCATCATTCCCAATTAAGAAACGAGGAAACTAAGAATCAGAGAGTAGGTAATTTTGCCCAAGGTCACAGTGCTGGAGAACAGCAGAGACAGAGGGGAAACCCGGGTCTGGCTGATGTCAACGATCCGTATTCTTAACAACTATGCTGCACACCTCTTGAATAAAAGGCAGTATGGGATAGTGGGGAAGAGCCTGGACTCTCAAAGCACAACGACACCGGTTCAAATCCCACCTCAACTATCTACCATATATGGCCCACCTGGGATGGTTTAATCTTGGAAGGTCTCACTATTTTCATCGCTAAAATGGGAATAAAAGTACCAAACTCCCGAGGGCTGCGGTGAGGATTAAATAAGGTAATAAATGTAACCTCCGGGGAGCTTTGTTATTACTTGGCAACATGTTTTCTTCCAATGTCGGAGAGCACAAGGCCGCCACAAATCAAACCCTGCGAGCTGGGGCTTCTCGCGTCTTACCCTATTTAGCCCTCACCACAACCCTATGAGGCAGTTGATTTTATTATCCCCATTTCACAGATGAAGAAACGCTGGCGACTGCTAAGACCTCCTCCATCGCCCACCGATTCTAAAGCTGACATAACTGAACGACCTTGTTTATGTTCGGGTTTACTTGACGTGCTTACTGACACCTCCTCCAGCCCCACGGTCAGGGCCGTCTCCGCGGCACGGTGCCGGCTCTCAGTGAACGCTGAATGGAGGCCTGAAGAGCTGAATGAAGAATGCCGGGCCTGGCCCGGCGGAGACTGCTCTGGTTCAGGGCGAGGAGAGGGCCGGGGCCGGCTTGGGGACCCTCCCCCTGCCCAGCGGGGCGGGCCCCCGGCCCCGGGCCACACTGTCCAATGGGTTTCGCCTCCCTCGCGGGTGGTCAGGCCCCCTTCTCACGCCCACCACACAGCCGTCGCCACTAGCTGCCGCGCTGGCGGGACACCGGGTGCCTTCGGACAGGTGCTCCCGCGGGAGGCCCGCCTGGGCCGGGCGGAGCACGGTGGCTGGACCCTGAGTCACCGCCGGCAGCCTCGGCCGCCGCATCCCCGACTCCCAGGCCCGGCCGAGGTCGGAGCCCGCGGCCGGCCCGGGTCTACGGGGGCAGGCTACCCAATCCTTCCCGCCCGAGTCCCGGGAGGCCCCCAGCCCCTGGGTTCGGCGCGGCGCGGGCCTCCCGGCCTACTCGGCAGCCCAGCCCAGGCCCACCTCGCGAGTGCGGCCCGGCTCCAGCCCGGGCGTGCGCTGCCTTCTCGGCACTCACCTCTCCGCGGGGGCCGCGCGCGGGCGGCGGCAACGGCCCAGGTACCCGCGGGCTGCAGAGGCGGCGGCGGCCCGGTTCTTCTCTTAGGCAGCGGCCATGTTGCTGGTGGAGAAACTCCAGCGGACACGTGGGGGGAGCGGGCCGGGCCTCACGCTTCCTTTTACCCACAATGCCCCGCCCCGGCGCGCGCAGACCCGCCCCCTCCGCCGCTCCATTCATACCGGCCGCCTGCCGGGTTGGGCAGCAGGAGGCGCTGATGACCCAGCAAAAGAGCAGAAAACAGACCCTGGTGCCAGGGCGGTAGGGGAAAAAAGGAAAAAAACGCTCTGGCAGCGGTGGGATTCGAACCCACGCCCCCGAAGAGACTGGAGCCTTAATCCAGCGCCTTAGACCGCTCGGCCACGCTACCCAGTTAGCAAAGAGTTCTTCCGGGAAGCTACTTAATACTCCACCGAGCAAATTTCACTGTTTCTTATGTTTTACTTGATTTTGATGGACTTATTTTGAACATGTCATGTATTTAAAAGAAAATCTTTGCTCCAGTAATTACACCCAGATTTGTTCCAAATAGGTTTTAGAGAGAAAAGCAGCTTAAGAATCCGTGTTTAGAGTCGGCTGTTTCACCCGGAGACCCCAGGAAGAGCCACGTATCTCCGGAGAAATGATGGATTCCCGCAGCAATTCGCCCCAGGGCCTCCGAAGACCAAACCCGGGGGAGCTGGTGTAAGCAGTTTTCTCTGAAAAGTTATGTGTTTTAATTTTTAGTTACTCAAATAATAAGTGAATTATTGCAAGATATTAAAACTTTGCAGATAAGGTACAAATGCTCTTTTAACTTTGACTCTAAATCCCACCCACAGAGGTAACCATTATCATCAGCTTAGTATCTATTTTTCTGGATTTTTTGCTGTGAATTTATGTGGATATTTTTGGATATATTCATATGGATACATAGATACCCATAGAGAATTGATATTTTGTTTTTATTGTGTATGGCTTTTTACATAAATATTATCATACTAATACTCTTGATCTGCAACTGTTTTTTCACCCAAATATGCTTTTAAAATATCTATCCATGTTGATGGAAATAGATATTTAAAAATACAGAAAAAGTACAAAGAAAAAATAATCACCCACATTCCCACCACCTAGTACTGTGGTATTTCACTTCCAATTCTTTTCGTATGTACATACTTTTCATTAAAAGTTAATGATATGAATATGCTGTACTTTTAAAAATCCATTTAAAAATATACTAGATCATTAAAAATTTTTTTAAATAAAAATATACTAGACCATTACAAATTAAAAATAAAACCTCCTTCCCAAACATCCTCCCTTGGCTATAACTATTATTATGATTTGATGTGTATACAATCCATTTTTTATACTTTCATATCTATATATACCTATAGATACAGATATTTGTGTGTGTGTGTATATACATATATTCTCATGAACAATATATAGAATGGTCTTCTGTATGTTTTCTATTCTCATAAATATTATTGTGCCAAGATCATTCTGAAACTTGTTCTTCTATACCAACATTCTGAGGTCTATTACCAATGCATATAGATTTTATTCCATGATGTGAATACAAACATTTAGGTTGTTTATATTATATTGTTATATCTAAGTTTCTGGTTAATATCTAATTGGCACACACCGTAACATTTCACCCATATTTCTCCTTGCCTTCAATTCCTCCTCAACTCAGTTTTTTTTCCATCTACCTTTAACATAAATATTGATATGCAAAGATTTCATTGCATCAGGAGAGTTTGTGCTTTTAAAGGAATTCTTCAAAAATATAGAAGCAGCCATCTATTGAGGACACAGGCTAGCCATGGTGGGGCATTCAAAGCTAAATGAGGAGTAGTTCTTAAGATGAATAGAAGCATTCCTCTAGTCACAGTGCTTTAGTACCAGGAGGGACTTTGTGAGTTGTGTGCTGGGTTTCCCAAAAGGGAATATCCCCGTGGTGAAGGATAATTGCTGGAATATCTGCCTAATCTCGCTTTTCTAAGAACTGCCTGACCAGCCCAGAGAATGGATCCCTGGCAGTCACCTCTGCGGTGTGCCCCCCCTCCACCTCCACCGACACTGCCACACCATGGCCAGGGGGCTCTATGGTAGATAGACTCAGGTGAAACCAATCAGCTTCTCTTTTGAGAATCTGAACTGAGACATGGTGATTTCCTGATTTGGTAATTTGATTGTTTTCAAGTGTTAAAGTGTTAGTGTCTAAGACTGACTGGAACAAGGGAGAAAGGGAGATTTGGGGTGGCCATGTTTTGTGAAAGAGATTGGAGAAGTAGAGGAAGCCAGTGCATGGGGGGAAAAAGAATGATACGATGAGAAGAACCGAGTCGTAGAGAAATCCTGAAGGTTTTCTGGCTCCCTGCTCAAGACCTTCCTAGGACCCAGTGGGATTCACATCTTGTAGACATCCTTTTATCATTGCAATAAATGCCCCTGTTCCGCTCAAGCTTGTGCTTCCTGGTAGCTGTCCGTTGTAAGAAATAACCGCCCCCCCCCACCTTGTATGGTAGGGGCTCTAAATGAAGCTAGCGGTATTTCTGACAGAACATTCTGGAGCAATTCAGGTCTGTCCCTACTAATACGTACTGAATGGGGTACTTAACAGGGAGCCCACACAGATGCAGGCTGATTCTGGAAGGGAGAGCCCAGGGCCTCCCTTTGGGAGTTTCTTGCAGTCTTGCAGCCCCCTTACACAGCTGTCTGTGACAATCGGATGTGAAATCGATAAGCAGGAGAAGCAGAATGTTGCATCAGAACTCCTGGACCCGCAGGGAAGGGCTGAAATCCTGACCATCCCTTGGTGTGCCTACTTCTCTGCCCCTGGTTAATGGGGCAGGTGGAGGGAGGAAGCACCACAGATCAAACACCGCCCATTTGTCCCCCACCCCCAATCTAGGGACTGTCAGGTGAATGCTGGCTGTCTCTATAGCATAAGCCCTCAGCTGCAGGCAGTGAGGATGGGCATGGGGGCTCAGTCCTGGATCCATCCCCTCCATTCTTCACTCCCTTGCTTCTGTAAAAGGAAAATTATCCCAAACCTGGACTGAGACCAAACCTTTCTGCACGAATCTCTTTCTGGAAAGAAATGAACATTTCTCATAAAATGCTTAAGCTTCTTCTTATGAAATTTAATAGCATTGAGATGTATACTTCGAAGCTAATTTTCTACCCCCTCTTTTGACGGTCATCTGTCAGTCAAGAGCATAGTAAACTTGTACTGAACATTCTTTTCTTTTTAATTTAATCATTCTTGTCCTATAGACTGTGTCTACTAGGATAGAAGCCAAAAAGTGGTCACCTTGTCCCAAGTGGGGTGGGGTGGGTGGGGGTATATTGCCTGGGAAGGCCCAAGGGAGCTTTCTGGGGTGCTGAAAATGTTCAAAAGTTCATCAAGTTGTACACTGAAGATTGTGCAATTTACTCTATAGAGGTGGTACTGTATTAAAAAGTCAATTTTTTGAAAATTTTCCTACTAAATATGAATCTTTGAATTAGCCTCCCAGAGGATCCACACTTGCAGCAAGATTGTAATACAATTTTGACATAGGCCTGCAACAAAACTATCTGAAAAGTTTCCTTTTAACACTCCCTTCTAAACTTCGGGGCCCTTTTCCTCTTCCTCCCCAAAGGGAATACTCTGTCTGGGTGAGAACCTGTTGTTTTTGCCTTCCCAGAATCATTTCCCCCATTTTCTGGTTCCAATACTGATTTTTCCTTTGGGAAACACTCTTGCCTGTGGTCTAAGACGAACAGTCAATCAAAGCTCTAAGGGGACGGGCACAAGACCCAATTAGGCCAATCAGAGGCTTTAGCCTGGGAATCTGACTCTGAATCTGGCCCTCAACAGCCCTCAATAGGGCGGTAAACTGAACTTCCAGACCATCTGTTACCTTCTGCTTCCGGGAGCTAGGCACTTGCCCTCGTACCTCTTTCCGAGGCCTGATTCTATTTTACCTTCCACTCTGTAAGTTGCTTCCTTCCCCCCAAATTGCTTCTTTGCTAAAGTTAACCAGCATTGAGTTCCCTACAACCAAGGCAACCACACGATCATGTTGGCTGCCCAAAAAGGAACTTTGTTCTTGCAGGAGACACACTTTAGTTGTGTGCAGAGCATACAACCTTAGCATGGGACCCAGAGCACTTTTTTTTTTTTTTCCCCTGGAACAAATGCTAAATTAGAAGAAAAACTAGGGCACAGGCATGAACTAGGGCTCTCCCTGGTAAACTGGGACATGCTGTCACCTTACACCTTGACCAAAGATCCATCTAAGTTGACAGGCCCAAGTGAGATGTCCTGTGTTGAGTCACACATCCAGCTTCAGGCTCTGCTGCTGGTGGCGCCTGTCCTCAATTCCTCTACGTTTCAGTTTTGCAAACAAGCTCCTGGTGTCCCAGGAAGGTGCTAGTGGGTCACGGGAATAACACAGCCTCAGTTGTCCTTATTTATGTTGGGATAGTGATGAGATCTGATCTTAGAAACTTCCAACTTTCCTTTTTTTTTTTTTAAAGATTTTATTTATTTATTTGACAGAGACAGAGACAGCGAGAGCAGGAACACAAGCAGGGGGAGTGGGAGAGGGAGAAGCAGGCCTCCCGCCGAGCAGGGAGCCTGATGCAGGGCTCAATCCCAGACCCTGGGATCATGACCTGAGCTGAAGGTAGACGCTTAAGGACTGAGCCACCCAGGCGCCCCGCCAACTTTCCTTCTTGATTAATGAAAACATTCTTGGCAAATGGTTTTGCCATAGGACCACACTAAGCCTCCTTTTTCTCATCTGTGAAACGGTCACAATAATACGATAATACGTTTGTTGCAAGGTTAGAGATAACTGTACGTGCCCAGCCCACTGTCTGACATACCGTATATCGTTGCTAAGACTTGTGTTTCACATTTTAATATCTCTACAATTGACCTGCATCCTGTGATGAATGGTAGGTGGTTTATTTTCAGTAGTTTTTTTTTTAACTTATTGATTCACAAAATAATGGTACATCTTAAGATCGATGCTGTCTTAGAGTCAATAAAACATAGTAGATGCTTGATACATTAATTACTATCATGAATTTTTAACTTAATAAATTCTTTTTGTTTGTTTGTTTTTTATTTATTTGAGAGAGAGAGCACAAAGGGAGAGGGAGAAGCAGACTCCTCACTGAGCCGGATGCGGGGCTCAATCCATCCCAGGATCCTGGGATTATGACCTGAGCCAAAGGCAGATGCTTAACTGACTGAACCACCCAGGCACCCCTAAATTCTTACTTTGATAATTTTATCAAAGCCGTACATGTGTATATCAATTCTATAAGGCTTGTTATCAAAATCAGCAGTATGCCTGCCCCTTCTGCCCCAGGCAACCACTTTCAGCTTTCAGCTGATTCTTCTGATATTTATCACCAAATGTCACGCGCTTACATTGCTTTTGTTTTGGGGTTTTTTTGTTTGTTTGTTTTAGACATTCCCGACTGGCTTCCTACTAAGGAAGGTAAGAATTGAACTGTAACCATCCATACTTCCACCACAGAAAACACTCCCCCAAATATTCATATTGTGATTTCATTTGTGTGGTAATTAGTAAATGGCACTCACTAAGCTTGAGCTCAGCCATACACTCAACTATTATTTTGCCCTTTCTGGAAAATGTTTATAGTTAACTATCGCCTGAGGAAAAAAATGTGTGTAGTTCCTATGAATTCGTACCTAACTCAACTTCAGATTGTCCATCCTTGCCACACAGACATAAAAGGTATTCTATTGCTTCAGTTTCTTGAAGACATTTCTCCCATAGCCCCTTATCAGGCCATACACTTTTTTTTAAGTAAACTCTTTCAACATGGGGCTCAAATTCAGGACCCTGAGATCAAGAGTTGCACGCTCTACCAACTGAGCCAGCCAGGCGCCCCCACAGGACTATAAACTCTAAGTTTAGGGCAAGGCCACCATGTTGGGAATCATCCTTCACCTTTGGGGGTCTGATTTCACTTCAATCTGGTGCTGGACCCTATGCATTTCTTGTTATTCCCACACACTAGCCTTCCTTTGATAGAGCAAACCTTCCAGTGTCTTCTGGAGAAAGAGTACATGAAAGATTAATTTTTTTGAGAATTTATAGGTCTGGAAATATCTTTATTCTATCCTTATACTTGAAAATAGTTTAGGCATATGAATGTATGTTAAGAGCATTTTCCCCAGAATTTAGAAGGCATCATCTTCCAACTTCCAATGTTACTACTGAGAGGATGTCTGATGTCATTCTGATTCGCGATCCTTTGTATGTATAAAACTGGTTCTTTCCCTCTGGAAGCTTCCAGGATCCTTTGTCCTTGGTGTTCTGAAATTTCATGAAGATGAATCTTGGCATAGGTCTCATTTTATACATTGTGTTAGGTAGTCATGGGCCCTGTTATTCCGGAAAACATACATCCTTTAATTCCAAGAAATATTCTTGAATTTTTTTTTTTTAAAGATTTTATTTATTTGAGAATGAGAGAGAGCACATGAGATGGGGGATGGTCAGAGGGAGAAGGAGACTCCCTGCAGAGCAGGGAGCCCGACGCAGGACTCGATCCAATGACTCCAGGATCATGACCTGAGCCGAAGGCAGTCGCTTAACCAACTGAGCCACCCAGGTGCCCTGAATTTTTTTTTTTTTAAAGATTCTCTCCCCTCTACTCTGTCAAGCTCCTGAATTAGGCTCTTAGATTAAAAATTTTTTCTTTTATTTTAATTAAGACTATTACACTTTTTCCCCCAATAGATACTACTTAATATTAAGAGCGCCAACTCTCTAGAATTTAGTTTATAATTGGGAAAACTGAAAATGTGCATTAAGTCAGAAAGAAGAAGTGTGTAGGAAGAAAAACAAGTGGATGTTTCAAATGGCTCATAAAAGGAAAATACCAGACCCAGTCCTAACCGGACTTAGGAGTTCCGTTTGGTAAACTGAAATACTTATAAGTACGTCAAGGTAGAAGGAAAGAAACTAAACCTTTCTGGAACCCTCACTGTATTACAGAGTGAAAGTATTTGCTTATTGCTAAATGATTTGTATACTGGTAGGACTGAGTTCACTTCTTTAAATTTTAATTAACACATGGCAAATATAATTCAGTAAAAATGACAGTGATATCTACATGCAAGTTCAATTTCTATTAAAAGCCTGTATGAAAATCTATCTATGAAAGTAAGATCTTAGAACTCTGGTCCCAGATTTTAAATGGCCAAGGGAAAGATCATTAAAAAAAACACACATACAGGGGCACCTGGCTGGCTCAGTTGGAAGAGCATGTCACTGTTGGCTTTGGAGTTGTGAGTTCAAGCCCTGTGTGGGGTATAGAGGTTAAAGATAAAATCTTTAAAAAAATGAAAACTACACATATCTAATCTTAGGCTGTTCTTACCTAATTTCTCCACAAAAGTGATAACATTTTAAGTGTTTCAATATAGAAGAGTGTACAGCTCAGTTTGCCTGTTCCTCTGACTTCTAGAATTTTCTCTCACATTTTTCATCTTTTTGGGTTTTTTTGTTGACGATGTGGGAAACAAAGGCAGAAGGAAGTGTAGATAAAATTAAATGCCCTTATAACCTGCAGACCATTGACAAATACTTGAGGCAGGCAGAGTATAATGGTTCCTCCAGAAAGCTCCCAACTGTCTTAATGTTCCTTGCTAGAGGGAAAAACAACCTTGGGTTGACAATAGCAAGACCGTATCCTCTGAGTCTTCTTTAGCAGATGAAAATCCTTTTGGAACTTCCCTTATCCTTACTTCCCCCAACCCCAAAGTGTATAATCAGTTGCTCCTCACAATCCAAGGGCAGAAGCAGCTCTGTCCCCGGGCTTTAATAAAATCACTTTTTTTTTTTTTCACCAAAGATATCTCAAGGATCCTCTCTTGGCCTTCAGCTCTGGACCCCAACAGCACTACTCCCAAAAACGACATCATTAATGTTCTACTTCCTGGGAGATCTCTTTCATTATTTTCCAACCCTTTAATTAAGTTATTCATTTCTGTAAGACTATACCCAATTTACAAGAGCTCTTTTGTTGTGTGAATTTTTAGAATTGCATCTGTTCTTTTTGTAGATGCAAAAAATTTTTTTAAGATTTTTATTTTTAAGTAATATCTACACTCAACATGGGGCTCATAACCACAACCCCGAGATGAAAAGCCCCTCGCTCCACCCACTGAGCCAGCCAGGACTCCTGTAATACTTTTTTTTTTAAGATTTTATTTATTTTAGAGAGAGACAGCATGAGCAGGAGGGGCAGAGAGAGAATCTCAAGCAGACTCCACACTGAGCCTGGAACCTGATGTGGGGCTCGACCCCAGGACCCTCTGTTGATCTCCCAGGACCCTGAAATCATGACCTGAGCTGAAACCAGGAGTCAGACGCTTAACTGACCGCACCACCCAGGCACCCCACCCCTGCAATATCTTAGCTAAGGAAATTAACCATAGCTTTTTGTTTCTTCAGGTTTCCTTCTTCCTACATTTTGTTTGCTCCAAGATAGTTTCTTCTGTTGGTTTGTTCTAGTGTCTTTTATATGAAGTGCTTATGGATCCTTACATAGGGATCTTTGACTGGCTATTCAAGTTTAAGAATGGGGCTCTAGGGGCACCTGGGTGGCTTAGATGGTTAAGCGTCTGCTTAGGCTCAGGTCATGATCTCCAGGTCCTGGGATCGAGCCCCACATCGGGCTCCCGGTTCAGCGGGGAGTCTGCTTCTCCCTCTCCCTCTCCCCCTCCTTGTACTCTCCATCTCTCTCTTAAATAAATAAATAAATCTTAAAAAAAAAAAAAAAAAAAGGAAGAAGAAGCATGGGGCTCTAAAAGTTGTGGGAATTCCTGTGGATGTGGGTGGGGTTGGGTGGCTGAGGTCTTTCCAGTGAGGTGCTCCCTGCAGCCAGTTTCATTAGGAGGAAGGACATTTTAAGTAGTTCATCACAGATTCCCTAGGGGTTTCTCTAGTTGCCTGCCTTCTGCCAGGAGGGTCAAAGTCAAGCTGCCAATGTCTGGCAGCACAGGAGGGAAAAGGCGGCTGGTGAAGCCTCTAGAGCCAATATGGAAACTTCCCCTTAACCCTCTTTTCTGTAGAGTAGCTGGACTCTCTACTGGCCTGGCCTTCCAGGGTGATGGACCGGCAGCCGGCTGGCTACATGGGGAGGTAAGCTGGTCTAGTAGTCTGATACTTTAAGTCTTTCAACTGGCCCTGTATTTTTAGCCCCATTTCACTTCCCCTTCCCTTCCAGAGGTTCCTGGTGCCAATGTGTCAGCCTTTGGGGGCAGCGGGGTTCTCAGTGCTAATTCAACTATGATCCCTCTGCTCTCCAGCCTCATGAGCTTCTGCCATTAAGAAAATCTCTTTCCTGTCATTTTAGTGGGGCCTCAGGAGCCAATGGACCTAAGCGTGTGACTTCAATGTACTATGCTTATGTTCAAATTTCTTTAAGTTAAAAAAGCATTAGTTTGAAACCAAACAATCATACTGGTGACCAAGATTTTCTTAAGTTCTGGATCACAAAGCATCTTTAACAGGCATTAGCTTCTTTGTGGCAGATGACAGCTCCGACATATAAAGATTATCCTTTCTGTTTTATGGATGAGAAAAATCAGGAAAAGAAAAAAGAAAGAGGTTCACTTACTTTAAAGCAAAAGGACAGCATAAGGCCAAATCTAGACAAAATTTTTTTTAAAAAATTAGAATTTATTAGAAATATTAAAAATCAGGAGAACTTGCATTAACAAAAAATTTCAGGAGCTCTTGAAAGATTGGAAAATGGGGCAACATGGCGCCCACGCACTTCCTGTGGTGGCAATCACTTGGAGCTGAATCCCAGCTGCTCCTTTCAGATGGGGCCTGGGCCGCTCCCCCACCCCAAGCTGCTTCATCCAGGCAGCCTCCGTCCCTTGTTACTAGGAGGCATTTGAATTTGAGACCGGAAAGAAAGAAACCACTTTATTTGAAACGATGATATGGAACTGAATACATATGCAAAAATAAATTGGTAACACAGGCCTCTCCTTTGGGCCCCACCCAGGGTCCACCTCGTCTAGGTTAAATGGTTACTTGAGACTAGAAACAGGACTAACAGGCACAAATCCATGCGGAGAATATGTATATTTTGTCTCCTTTCCCCCCCACACAAGCTGCGTATGCCTTTGGAAACATGTCGATTTGTAAATCATGTCCAGTACAGCAGACAAATGTGCTGGCATGAAAGGAAATCACTAAGATAACAACGAGGGCACTTTACCGGGCTTGGTTCCCCAAGTTTGCATTTGATGATGAATTCCCACAGTGCCTCAGGGGAGGGGAGGCGCAGGGATATTCAGATGCCCTGGGGTTGGGATTTTTTTTTTCCTTCTTACATCCATAAAAGTCTGCTTAAAAGAAAAAAAAAAGAAACAACAAAACAATAGCAAAGCTGAAAGGGACATGACACTCTAGTCTAATTTTAAATTTTATCCCTGGGATCCTCTAAATAACAGCAGCTTTCAAATCCTAGCTGCAGCTAGCTTGCTAACCAGCACTGTCACTGTGAGAGTCTGTCTTTCAAAACCCTGGTTTCTCCATCTATGTCGGAAGATACGGGACTATATTCCAGACTCTGCTGATCTCTTGGACCTCCACCTGCTACTCGCTCTTGAAGATGGTCTCTGATGTCTTCCCAATTGGGCCAGAATGTCCTGGGGTTCTTTGTCTTTTGTTTTTGCATGCCCAGAATCTGTGAAAAAAAAGATGCTCTAACCAGCTTTAGCAGGCACAAAACTAGGTTTTGAAGGTAGGATAAGCTCTCCTACTGGCTCAGAAAAATCTCAGCATCTTGCATATTATTTGACTCTCACTGGTCCTCAATAAGCATTTGCTTAGCTCTCTATCCAAGCCATAACCCAGCCTCCTGGAAGAGAAGCTGGCTGAGTTAAGGCCATGGAGGTGGGTGGGTTGGAACTGGAGGACTGACATTGCAAGTCAATTCAGACAACAAATCATTAACTGGCTGGAAGACTCAGAGCCACGGATTAGGTGCTGTGACTAGGGTTGGCTCTCCATTTGCTCACACATTTTTCGAGTGCTCACTCTGCCAAGGCACTGTGTTTTTGAGCACTGAAAGCTGAAAAACTGAGATAGCTTTTGCCTTCAGGACATACTGTAGTAACCCTTACTCAAGAATTAGAGTCCTCAAGCTACTGCCTAGGCAGGCTGTTTTTGTAAATAAAGTTTTATTGGAACATCAGCCAAGCTCATTCATTTAAGTACGGTTCCTGGGTGTTTCTTCACTACAACAGCAGGGCTGAGTAGTTACAACAGAGACCCCATGACCTACAAAGCCTACAATATTTACTATCTGGCCCTTTACGGAGATAAGAGATAAGTCACAATCAAGCTGCTTCTGGAGTACATTAACCATATGCAATTTAACTATATGCACTGCTTTAAAACACACAAACAAAAAACCTAACGCAAGCCAACTTCTTGATTGGGTAAAGGAATTTTTCCAAGGGTAATTCTGAGTCCGCTTGATTTTTTGCACCTAGTGCACACTCTGAACTTTGGGACCAAAGATTCAAATGCTTGCACAGGTTCACAATTCCACAGCACTTAACAGTAATTTGTTGAAAGAGCTGTTTTAATGGACAGGTAAGAACGGTTTGTATGTCACATTCTGCTTTTGTTTTGTTTTGTTTTCATTTTAACACAGAAAGAGAGGCTGCTTTAGCACTTGGGCTTGATCAAAGCAGTGTGTTTTCTTTGCCTTGACACACCAGCTAAAATCATACTGATATTAAATCTTATTCCTTTTAAAGGGAAAGCTCATTAAATACAGAGCCACAGCCTGGCCCTGGGGAAACTACTGGAATTAATGAGTGTTTATAGTTCTTGCCCTCTCATCCTCAAACATCTTAGATAAATCTCAAGGGGTTGCTGCTGAAATCCTACTGCTGCAATTTACAAGAAAAGCTACCCAGCTTCAAGCAGCAAATGGCAAGGACAGGGCCTGGGGAACAGAGCCTACATATGAAGGTCAGATGCTAAGAAAACACAGAGGAACACTGTACAGAGATACTTCAGTTACACTATGGATGCTGCCACTGAGATGTGAAGTATATGTCAGCTTGGAGGAAAGGCTCCAAATCCAAGTTGCTGTTCTTACATGTAAAAGGTTTGAGGCGCACCCACTTCCACACTAGCTGATGAAGTTAGAGGTAGTAAATGTGTGCATACAAAAAAATTAAACCTGTTTTATAAAGCCCACTGTAGAAAGCATGCTAAAAAAAACGGAATTTGGCTGTATTTCAGAAAATCAGTTGCATTCGGGAAGGAAATTAAACTATAAGATTAGCAAACGGTCAGTGTGCAGGCCTTTGCCAACAGCGGAAGGGGGCCTGGGTACTGCGCAATCTCACATCCACAGAAGGATGCCATCATGCTTCCAAATGCTCTGAGAAGTAAGGCTTTGCACTAAGTCATGATCATACACATCCCATGGAAAGCTAACGTGCAGCTCTACCTTCCTCATCACAGCTCAGGAAACAAGTTCTGTGGGCCTAAGATTTCATTTCAGTACAGCCTGAAAAAGCTGGTGAGCCAAGCCCAAAGCCCTATTTTTTATCCATAGCAGAGAAGCACGTTCTTAGATCTCATGACCAATAAAAAAAAAAAAAAAAAGCTCAAAACGATATGTTGGTTCACTGCGCTGCTTTTTCAATCCCCACTCCCCAAGATGCTGCCCTAAAGGACAGCTGTAGCGTCTTCGCCAATAGCAAAGACATTTTCAAGAGTCAAAAGACGCAATACAAAAGTTGATTTATAACACACTAAAAATACTTGCCCTTCCCCGCCAAAAAAAACCCTAAATAAGTCAATAAGTCTTCTCCGCAACCCGCCCCCCCCCGCCCCCACGTCTTAGCCCTTTCGCTTGGGACTGGCCAGCAGTGATTTTCCTGGCAAGCTACTCCTCCATCTGCGCCCAGGCCTCCTCCGCCTTCTGGTAGTACTGGTTGGCCAGCCGGCCTTTCATGGCTTCCATCGCGGCCTCGGCTGCCTGTGTGTACAAGTCGCCTGAAAAAGAGCAAAGTGGGGCACAGAGAGGTGAACCACCTGTTGTTCTGTCAGCCCCGTGTCCCCCGACCCCTACCTGGGAACAGCACCCTAAGACTCCTTTAAATACCCAATCTACTCCTTATCCCCTCGCCCTGCGTGGAACCTGGGTAGGCACGTGATTCAAGCCTGACCCGGCATGTGATTCAAGCCTGGCCAATCAAAGCACCCTTCCCATTCCCACCAGGCCTTACGGACTTCCACTGATAGCCAATCAGACATCCAGACTTAAGCACAACCAATCAGAGTAAGCCATCTCCATGAGCTCAGTGATTGGTTTAGGGGTGGGCGGGGGATTCCATCTGAGCCAATGAGAACCAGACTGAGGATTTTTACAAGGCTCATTGCGGGGAATGCATGAAAGGGGAAGAAAAAAAGATTATAAACAGACTCGTGTCAGTTCTGGAGAGGTTTTGCTTCCAAGAAAATCTGTGCAATGTGTACAAAAACACTTGGTTTTCAGAGTATTTTTGGATTTAGAAATTTCAAATAAGGGATTATAGAATTGCATTATTATTTGCTTAGGTTTTTTTTACATACCACCTTTAAAAAATTTTTTTAAACTTTTAAATTTAGGCCTGTCCTACGAAATCAGGAGTTCAGTATATTTATCATGTAACGGAAAAAAATATATATGTGTGTGCGTGTGTATACAAAACGTGCAGATCAACTGATGAAGGGATAAACAAAATGTGGTATATCTATATGATGGAATATCATTTGGTAATAAAAAGGAATGACGCACTGATACCCATTACAACATGGGTGAACCCTGAAAACATGACACTAAGTGAAAGAAGCCAGATACAAAAGGCCACATATTGTATGATTCCATTTATATGAAACATCTAGAACAGGTAAATCCATACAGACAGGCAGTAGGTTGGTGGTTGCCAGGGATAGAGGGGGAGTCGCTGCTAACAGGTGATGGAAATGTTCTGAAATCAGATAGTGGTGATGGCTGCACGACATGATGAATATACTAAAAGCCACTGAACCATACACTTAAAAATGGTGACTTTTATGGAATGAAAATGTCAGTTCAATTTTTAAAACTGCTGAAATACCAAACTTCTAATATGTAACCATTAAGATAAAAATGTTCATCTGCATATCAGCTCCATAAAGCTCCCTCCTAAACCAGCACCATGTGGGCACACAGAACCAGTAGGAATCTTTCTCCTCTCCAATGAAAGAAGAGACTCCGTCTTGCATCTTGCTGTAATTCCCTCTGAGACAGGAATTATGTCCCTCCCGGCCCAGCCCTGCCCGCCCCCAGTGGCAGGTCAGTCAGGCCCTACCTGATCTCTGCGGGTCCTTCTCTAGCCCGCAGCCGCCGGTGAACAGCATCTCAGCCTCCCTGGCCAGCAGCGTGTACCGAGGCTCATCTTGCATCCCATCATACTCACCGCCCTCGTCACAGTCTGTCATCTCCAGGGCTGTGTTGTACCAGTACAGAGCCTCTGGCCAGTCTTGGGACCTTCCAGGACATACAAAAGACAAGTCAGAGGTTTCCACGGCAACGGGCAGGAGGGAGGAGGCCCATCAGCAGGAGGGACAAGTCAGGGATCCCAGTGGGGGCCACCACCTATGATTCACGACCCATAGTACCCAATGCTACCATATCTAAGGGGTGCCATTCACATTGTAGATTTATATATTAAGATAGCAGTCAAGTAGCTTTCCCTAGCAAGATTGGTATATTACACAATTTCCAACAGATGATGTACAGTATCTTGAGGAAGGGGGCATTTTTTTTAGTTTGTACAAAATCACTCTATGGGCTAGCATTAGCAGTGGCTGGGACACCAGCCAATCCGCTCTACGACTCAAGCAGGAGAAGAGGTGGGTGGGGGACCCTTTGCCAAGGCCTCCAGAACCATCCAAGCTAACAGCAGTCACTCAGCCCCATCTTTGGTTCTGCTTGTGCTGGCCAGCTCTGTCTCTCCTTCGAGCAAACACAGGACTCTCCCCAGAATAGCGGGCTTCTCTCTCTGGCTCTGCCCTTCTACCCTCAACTCTTTCTCCCTACAATAGCACATGAATGGCCAAGCCCCCGAGGGCAGACACAGGTTCCATCCACATCTGAACAACACAAAATACAGAGCAAACAGGGCAGCGGGCTCTTTTTCTTGGAGTGTGCTAACTAAGCATGTGAGTACCTATTTATAGCACATCAGGAAAGAGCAAGGAGAGATGCAGATAAGAAAGTCTATGGGCCTCATGAAATGTTGCAGGAGCCACAGTTCCAATGACTTGCTGGCCTCTCCTCTGAGGCCCTACCTGACCTGGCTCCACCTGTCTTCACTCCCATTAACCTCCCTCCATGCCAGACTGGCTGGGCCCCCTTCTCTACCCTGAACATGCCAGACCCTGTCTGCCCCTTGGCCTTTGCACCTGCTGCTCCCTCCGCTTGGAGCATTCATTCTTTGTCTTTCCATACCTGACTCCTCATCCCCCCAACCTCAGCTCATGTCACCTCTTCGGAGGCACCACCCCCAAACACCCCATTTCCTACAATCGCCTCAATCTGTAATTCTCCTGTTTACTTATTCACTTGTTTATCATGGTTTCCCCTGGCTAGGACGTAAGCTCCAAGACGGCTGGAACTTTGCTTTGTCCACTGCTGCATTCCCAGGGCCTGGCAAATAGCTCAGCTTCCCTCAATGTCTGCCGAAGGAATAAACGTAAACACGTGGCTGGCTGGCATGGGGTTCAGGAGATAACACTGATTCCATTTTATTTCATAGAAAGGGCAAATCATTTGAAAATTATCAGTGACATACCCAACAAACTAGGGTTTTAACAGTGGACTGGAAGCCGCTATACTACGTGATCTCACTCTTTTCAGCTTTGACCCTCCCCGGTCTAGAAGGGCAAAGCAGAAGTGCCCCAAACGCATTACACGGGAAAGAGGAGAAAGGGCCTAATCTCTCCCTGCCCACCCCCACCCGACTCTACACCCAGTGGTCAGGGTGCCCACCCTGCCTCGGAATTTCCAATGACTTTTCCTTCCCATGTTAAGTGGTAACTTCTGAGAAGGCTGAAACCACATAAATGCAAATTTGGGCCTACATGGGGCCCTGCCTTACCCAGAGCTGGCCCTTAATTAACGCGCCCTGAATGGAAGAGGCTGGAACTGCTTGGAATGAGGAAGAAGAATAAGAAAATGACTATAGCGGAAGCTATAAAAGAAAATTGTGATAGATTTAACTACACGAATATTAAAAAACCAGTTGCCCCAAACCCAGTAACAATGCTTATCAAGCGGAGTATGTGCCTCCCCTCCCCCACAGTGATGGCAGTCATCCCTGAAAAAGTTTTTTTTTTTTTTTTTAAAGAGAAGCATATGCCTAAGAATTGATAGCCTTAATATTAAAAAATTCTTAACAGGGTGCCTGGGTGGCTCAGTCGGTTAAGCGTCTGCCTTGGGCTCAGGTCTCGATCTCAGGGTCCTGGGATCAAGCCCCGTGTCGGGCTCCCTGCTCGGCGGGGAGTCTGCTTCTCCCCCTGCTTGTGCTCTCTCTCAAATAAATAAATAAATAAATAAATAAATAAATAAATAAATAAAATCTAAAAAAAAATTCGTAACAAATCAAAAACAAAACACTATCATCTCGAATAAAACGTAAACAAAAGGCATGAGGAGAAAACACACAGAGCAAAGACTTCCTAAGGACCTCAGAGACAAATCTTCAGCGCCCAGCTCCAGCATGCAGGGCTCCCCCACTGAAATCAATGGGAGCCATACATGTTGGCATTTGACCTGACATAATTGTGTCATGCCTTTTTTGTTCACCTGCTCTCCACGCCAGTATAGCTCTGAGTCCACTGAGAAGCAGGCTGGTGCATAGTACACTGGAGGAGAGGGGAGAAGACCCAGGATTTGGCCCTGTCACTTGCTAGCTATCTGACCACGGGCAAGTCCCTTCACTTCTCAGAACAAGTTGAGTCACCTATATAATGGGGCTAAAAAGACCTGCCCTATTCAACTAGTAAGCCAGGCTCTGCGATAAGCGCTGGGATTAGAGATGCAGGAGATCGGGTTCTTGCTCTCAGTGAGATAAAATCACAGATATGTGAAGGTACAGTCCAAATTGAAGGGGGCGTTATTGTCACATAGTAGATATCTGATCAGTTTTGGGGCTGCGTGATATGTAGTACAGGAAGGATGTCACGTAGTGAGACATTTTAGACACTGAGAGCTGGATATGACACAGCGACAGTCCTGACATTCCCTAAACCCGGGGGTGGGGTGGCGGGGGGAAGATGAGACCTTGACCCAAAGAGGAGGGAAGTTCCAAGCTGCTCCAACCCTGTAGGTGTGGACAGTGAACATGCCCACCCTGCTCCCGTCCATAAAGCCATGGGCTCCTGAGGACAGCAGGGGTAGCTGCGACCCAGTGGGAGCCACAGGGCTGAGCAATGGGTCCCATGACCAGTTCAATTCCCCCAAATGATCTCCACTGTTGGCACCTCTGGGACTTCCCACTGGCTAAGCCAAGGAGATGAGGTGAAGCTGGGCCACCCTCTCTTCCTCCCTCTGCAGAAACCAGTCCTGGCCCCTCAGCCCGAGGAGACAGCTAGAAAAGTGCCTGCACCCACAGAGTCGTAGCCTCCAGGAGACTCAGAGCCATGCCAGAAACTCACACTGGAATCACCACTGGAGCTCGCTTCACTCCCTCCTCTCCCTCTCAGAAGTGAAAAATAGTAAAAATAAAAGTAGAGGGGCGCCTGGGTGGCTCAGTCAGTTAAGTGACCGACTCTTGACTTCGGCTCAGGTCACAATCTTAGGGTCATGGGATCGAGCCCTGCGCTGGGCTCCCCACTCAGCGGGGAGTCTGAGATTCTCTCTCTCCCTCTCCTTCTGCGCCCCCCAAAATAAATAAATAAATAAATAAATAAATAAGTAAATAAAAGTGTTCTTTAAAAAATAATAAATAAAAATAAAAGTAGAAAGAGGAAACTAAAATTACCCTTAATCCCATCATCTAGGGACAACCACTCTGGATCAAGAGCAAATCTTTTCACATAATGGCTAAGAGGTCCGTCATTTATCTTACACTGAATCTGCCAAGCACAGTGAGAATTACAGGCATCATCTCAATTAACCCTCACACAACCACCCTGGGATACAAGTTCTTTAATTATTCCCATTTCACACTGTGAAGAGACTGAGATCAGGGAGGTGAATTATCTCGTCCACAGTAGGAGACTGGGACTGCGGGAGCTGAGCCTGGAACCCGGGTCTGTGCTGATACTGAGGGGAAGCCCCCACCTGCAGCCCAAGATCCCACAGTTCTACCTGAGCGACAACCACAGTACCTGTCTGGGCTGAGGTTCTGGCCTGTGTCAAAAGCCCGAGCCACCAGGATCATGGACTGTCTGTCGCCAGCTTCAGCTGCCTTCAGTAAGCATTCGAATCCTTTGGTTTTATTCTCTTCTGTCTCCTGTCAATACAAACCAAAGAGGGGGAGAGAGACAGAAATGAGGCAGGAAGGAATGGAAGCTTAGCCCACTTTTTTCTTTTTTTTAAAGATTTTATTTACTTGAGAGAGAGACCACACAGAGAGAGAGGAGGAGAAGCAGGTTCCCCGCTGGGCAGGGAGCCCAATGTGGAACTCAATCCCAGGACCCCGAGATCACGACCTGAGCCGAGGCAGACGCTTAACTGACTGAGCCACCCAGGCATCCCCAGCTTAGCCCACTCTTGCTCACTGTACTCCATCTGCTCCGATTCCTCCAGAAAGCCACGTCATCTCCTGCGTCCAGTAGGGCTCCCCACTTCCATTATTTTTTTTATCATGTTATGTTAATCACCATACATTACATCATTAGTTTTTGATGTAGTGTTCCATGATTCATTGTTTGTGCACAACACCCAGTGCTCCATGCAGAACGTGCCCTCTTTAATACCCATCACCAGGCTAACCCATCCTCCCACCCGCCTCCCCTCTAGAACCCTCAGGTTGTTTTTCAGAGTCCATAGTCTCTCATGGTTCATCTCCCCTTCCGATTTTCCCCCCTTCATTCTTCCCCTCCTGCTATCTTCTTCTTTTCCCCCCACTTCCATTATTTAAAAAGTTTTTATTTTTATTTTTTAATTTAAAAAGTTTTTAACAGCTTTATGGAGATATAATTCATATACTGTACAATTCATCCATTTAAACCCACAATTCAGTGAGTTTGAGTATATTCACAGAATGTGCACCTATCACCATTACCACTTTCAGAATATTTTCAGCAGCCCAAGAAGAAACCAAAACACCATACCCCTCCACCATCACCTCCCAAATGCCCCATCCCACCCAGGCCTAAGGAACCACTAGCCTACTTTCTGTCTCTAGAAATTTCTCTATTCTGGACACTTTGTATAAAATGCAATCATATATTACCTGGTCTACTGTGACTGGCTTCTTCAACTTAGCCTAAAGGTTTTAATGTATCAGTGTTTTGTTCTTTTTATGGCCAAATAACAGTCCATTGTATGGATATACCACATTTGATTCATCAGTTGGTGGATGTCTGGATTGTTTCCACTTTTTGGCTATTGTGAATAATGCTGCTATGAACATCTGTTACAAGTCTTCACACGGTTGTGTAGTTTATATTCTCTTCTTTTTTTTTTAAAAAAGATTTTATTTATTTATTTAATTGACAGAGAGAGAGAGAGAGAGAGACAGCGAGAGTGGGAACACAAGCAGGGGGAGCAGGAGAGGGAGAAGCAGGCTTCCCGCCGAGCAGGGAGCCCGATGCGGGGCTCGATCCCAGGACCCTGGGATCATGACCTGAGCCGAAGGCAGACGCTTAACGACTGAGCCACTCAGGCGCCTGTGTGTTTATATTCTCTTGGGCAGATACTAGGAGTAGAATTGCTGGGTCATATGTAACTCTACGCCTAGACGTTGGAGGCGCTGCCCAACGGTTTCCCACCGTGGCCGCACCATGTTACATTCCTACCAACACTGCCCATTCCTACCTGCTCCGTGCTGCTCCCCCAAGATCCTTTCCATCGAAGCAGCCATAGAGACGCTTTTCAAGACCAAGTCAGGTCACAGTTCTCTATCAAAAGCAGCTCTATGGCTTCTTACCTCGCTTAGAGACAAATCCCAAACCCTCTATCAGCCCACGAGGCCCTTCTCAACCTTTGGGCTCCCAGAAGACCACCAGCTGTCCCTATATCCATTCTCCTCTGTCATATTTTTGCCAGCCCATGGCTGGCCGGCTAAAGACTACATTTCTCAGCCTCCCCTGTAGCCAGAACCTGTGTAGTAACACAAGAGTCCTATCCAGCCCCTCTGTCACATTCCCTGTCATATTTTTTCCCCAGCATATTAGAACAATGCCTGGCACAGGAAGTGCTCAATAAAGGCTAGTTATTTTTAATTCTGTTGGAAAGATTCTTATTTGTTAATTACAGTCTGTACTACCTCGTTCCCCACCTGAAAAGTTTGCTCCATGAGAGCAGGGACCCAGGACAGTGCCAAGTGTAGGAGACCGAGACGCTCAAAAACATGTGCCAGGGGGCGCCTGGGTGGCTCAGTCGTTAAGCGTCTGCCTTCTGCTCAGGTCATGATCCCAGGGTCCTGGGATCAAGCCCCGCATTGGGCTCCCTGTTCGGCGGGAAGCCTGCTTCTCCCTCTCCCACTCCCCCTGTTTGTGTTCCCTCTCTCTCTGTGTCTCTCTCTGTCAAATAAATAAATAAAATCTTTAAAAAAAAAAAGAAAAGAAAAAAGCATGTGCCGAGTAAATGAATGCCTTAGCAAAAAGGAGGCATTGGAGAAAGTGGGTGATGGGCTTTCTAGAGCTCACAGTAGGTTCTAGGGCGCATGCCCATCATTTTACTTGCTAAGCCATAAGCCTGCTGGGACACAGCTCACTTCCTTCCTGCCTGCCCTTTCCTAACCGCAGAGCTCTGTCCAACCCCACTCCTGCTAGGGGAAGCTGCTAGAGTCCATCCTCCAGAGAAAGGCCTTCGGGATGCCTACAGATGGGGAAACTGAAATGGCTTCTCAATCCCTTTACAAGGTTGCCAGGGTGTGGTTTGTGTAAACAGCCTGAGGTCACAAGGAGACTTCCCCCAGTCCTGGCCCCTCACCACTCATTCTGGGCTCCGAGATTACTTTATTCAGGCCTCAGATCCTCCTGAGTGTCCTCTCTGTGCCAGGCTTGGAGGCGGATGCTGGGGGAACAAGCCAAAGGCAGCTTTATACTGGAGTTGGCTCTACAGTCTCGTGACAGCCGATTGTGAAGTTATCAGGAATTTTTTTTCTTAAAGATTTTATTTATTTATTGTTTTAGAAAGGGAGAGCAGGGGAGGGGCAGCGGGAGAGGGAGGGAGAGAATCTTTTTTTTTTTAAGATTTTTTATTTATTTATTTGAGAGAGAGAATGAGATAGAGAGAGCATGAGAGGGGGGATGGTCAGAGGGAGAAGCAGACTCCCCACTCAGCAGGAAGCTCGATGCGGGACTCGATCCCGGGACTCCAGGATCATGACCTGAGCCGAAGGCAGTCGCTTAACCAACTGAGCCACCCAGGCGCCCAAGGAGGGAGAGAATCTTAAGCGCTCCATCAGCAAGCCTGAGATTGTGACCTGAGCCGAAATCAAGGCTTAACCACTTAATCAGATGCATAACCAACTGAGCCCCCCAGGCGCCCCTTAAAGATTTTATTTTTAAGTAATCTCTACACCCAACATGGGGCTCAAACTCACAACCCGAGATCAAGAGTCGCGTGCTCCACCGACTGAGCCAGGTGCCACTCTACAGATCAGAATTTGATTGTTCTTTTTGATGAAAACAAAGGGATGGGGAAAATATTGATAATGTAGATTAAACTTAAAAGCGTGTCACGTCTGTAATCATGACACGGTGACTAGCACAGGAAATCGAAGACACATTTCTCAGTACTTAAAACTATTACCTGATGCAGCAAAGTTGTTCACGTCTGACCGTCCCGTCACCTCTGCTCACGGCTCACCTCCCACACTCTGCCTGGCTGACTCCCACTCAGCTTTTAGGTCTAACTCAGAGGTTACCTTATTCATCTGTTCTCCAAATGTACACGGAGTATGTACTGTGTGTCGGGCTTTGTTCTCACTACCGGGGACCCAGCTGGAACCTGCTATCAGGAAGCCTCCACTGACCCTGTGACACCCACTCGGGGCCCTTCCCCACCTGCTTCCCCTAGTATCTTCTGCTTCTCCCATCACGCCGTGTCGTAATTGCCTGGAAACTGTCACCTTGTACTCATTCTTCAGGGGCAGAGCCCAATCCCACCAGTTTCAGCTAACCAGCAAGTGCCTGGCCCCAAACTGGTGCTCAGGAAGTTTCTGGGGCATGCACAAACCTGCAGGATGGGGAGGATGATGACCGAACCCCTGTCATGGCTGGGTCCCTGCCACCCCTCACCTTCAGAGAGACGTCGGCCAGGATGTGGTGGGGCAGCTGTGAGCACATGAGCCCCAGGCCCACGATGGCCTCCAGCTCACCCAGGTCAGCTGCGTGCTCCAGGTGGAAGACAGCCGACTTGCGGTCCCACTCCTCGTCCTTCTCGCAGAAGCGCCCGCCCTCGTGGTAGCGCACCATGGCCAGATGCACCTGCCGCACAGACCTGGGTGTTGGCCCGGCTGCCTGGGCAGCTGCACCCCCCGGGCCACCCAGCCAGCCTGCAGGAGGAAGCGATTAGTGGAGCAGAAGCGTGGGCCGGGCTCTGGGTCAGTGGCAAGAGGGCTCTGAGATGGGCATTGCTGGTACCTTCCCCAGGATGGACTTCCCGATTTTCTTCTCAAGGTCCAGAGCATTAAGCCTCTGCACTTCCAGGGCCACAGCGGAAGGTCTCGGCAGGTGGAAGCGGGAGGGGTTGAGGAGATTCCATTTCTCCACGCAGACCTGCAGGAGAGAATGGGACCCGGTTTACGGGCCAGGGAATGAGGGGCAGGAGCGCAGGTGCCGTCACCAGCCGCCGGCCGCTCCTACTGCACAAACCAGGCTAGCAAGCTGCAGGGAGCAAACCCTTAAGGTGTCAAATTTTCTTGGACAAACACGGCTCCATTTCTAACCCCTCAAATCCTGCCAATTTGTGGGCGCTGAGGGAATGTCATAGCACAAAGGCCAGCAGAAGTACTGTGGCAGTTCAAAGTGTTTCTCTCTCATTTATTGAGCAGGCTTTGGTTGGGGAGGTTGGGCCCTAAGCTGCCCCCTTGGCCTGTGACCCATACAAAGCACCAGAAAAGTCTGACTTCAGGCCCTGCAGCAAATCCACTCCGCTTGCTTCTGTGCATCAACAGGATGCTTTGGGGAATGGGTTTTGAAAACACAACATGTTCCCAGCTGCAGACACTCTCTTCCAAAGGTCCTTGCAGGACAGAGCCAGGTAGCTGCGTGTCCATGTGCGCTAAACATCCTGCCGTGCACACGGCATCCCCCATGACAAAGATGGGCCCGGCCCAGAATGTCAGCAGCACCACGGTTGAACCACCCTGCTCCACACCATGCTGAGACCTCGTCCCATGCGGTAAATAAATAGCGCATGGTGTAGATGATCTGCATAGAAACACTTGCCAGCGAACCCGGGGAAAGCTGCTTAAGATCTCGGTTTTCTCAGACGCAAAATGGGGATGAATAACGTTAGCCTGTCTCATTAGGTGGTTGCAACAAGTTAACAAATGCTATGAGGTTATATGGCATTACTTTGACATGTGAGCTGTGGTCCTTATAATCTGCCCTACCAGGACGGGCTATCCTGCTCTTCTCTATTCCTCTCCTCAGATGCCCCAGGGCCCCGCCCAAGCCAGGGGATCAAAAAGCATTTGCCAAGAGGACTGGCTCCTCTGCAAAATCTTCCTTTAGCTGGTGTGTGAGGCGCCTGGGCAGGCAGCAGTGACAGCAGAGAGGAGCTGCGGAGGCTGGAGAAGGCAAGCACACAGCCATGACAAGGATGCCTCGGGGCGCATTACCCGTCCGGAGCTGCCCAGGCTGTCTTCGTCTGACTCGTACCTCCGGTTACCGTTTGAGTGGCCCTGAGGGAGGAGGAGGACAGGATGAGCCATGGAGCGGCTCTCCCTCCCAAGAACCGGTCCCCACCTCCCCTCCAGGGGAAACCTCTTAGGGGACAGGCCCAGCCCCCCTCGCCACCCCCCACCCCCGCCAGGGGACCCTCCTCCTAAGGGACAGGCCTGTCCCCTAGGAAGGGCAGCTGGACTCTCGTGTGCCAAGCGGAGAGGATGCTGGGTTACAAGCAGGACCGATGTGCTGGTGTGCCCACAACCTTGCCCTCACCCTCTCTGTGTGCACAGATGGAAATGACTCAAAGGCACAGGATCGTGGCAGACGAGCTCCAAGAAAACCTCCTTCCTCTTACCAAAGCTCCCGTGACAGTCTTACTTGCAGGAACAGAGCTGAGACCAAAGGGTTGCCAGCAAGACTGGTGCGAAGGCTCAGACTCAACTCTGGCACACGGCAAAACCTCTACGTGGAAGACACTGCCGAAGCCACCCTCACCAGGATGCTGCTGGGTTCCCTTGGAAACCTGTCCTCCCCAGGGACGCCGGAATACCACGTGTGGAGCTGGACCCTCCCACCTACTCTAGCACCATTCCGACCTATTACCCAATAACCAGAGGTTCCAGCTTCGCCGTAAGAGTTGTCCAACATTTTCAACCCTGTCTAATCCCCCATACTTGACCCCTTACTAAACTTTCAGTCCACGTTATCCTGTTTTATCTTGTGCCCTGCATTTATTTTTATCTGAAATCATCTCATGTATCCATTTACCTGTTAAGTTCTCAAGACCCACTCACGTTTCCCCCCCCCCACCTTTCCGCCCTCCTGGACAACGAGGCAATAGAACACTCTGGTCTCATTTCCTTGGGGGTTCCTTACATGTTCGCGGGGCTCTGGGTCATCCAGATCACCCCGCTTCTCACTGGGGTATCCACTGTCTCCACTGTTTTCGGAGTCCTGTGGAGAGAAGATGGTCCTAGGGGTCTCAGTGGTCCTGAGTGGTGGTGACTTCCGGACATCCCAGCCATTTGCTCTCTCCTCTTTGTCCTGTCACCTCAGTTAACATTCTCTTCCCCCTGCCCTTGCTGGTTGGGTGACAAGGGAGCAGTACAAAGTAGTGGCAGAGAGCTTGCGCTCTGGAGCCAGACTGTCCGGGCTCGAGTCTGAGCTTTGTGGGCCCTGGGTAGCAGTTTCCTCAGCCACGGGATTCATATAGCACCTATATCCAAGGCTGAGGAGGAAGTGAGGTGTTAGCCACTGTGGATCAGAGGAAGTGCTATTATTAAGAGTAGCTCACCCATTTCACAAGCAGAAAAACAAAGGCTGGTTTATGGGCTATGACCCACGGACACAACTGTAGCACTGAGAGCAATATTTACTACAACGAAGTCCTCTGCCAAAACCACGACATATTTTTTATTCTTCTAGATAGTTCAGAATCTCTAAAACTTCAGTCATTTGTCTACAGCGTCCGGTTCTGGCCATATCTGCATGTCACCGGCATCACTATTCAGCTCATACTTTTACGTTTCCGTCTTCATTCTACTAAGAAGTATTTCAAACACGCCAATAAGAACGGAAAATACTAAAATGAACTCCCATGCACCTATCACCCGGCTTTGTCAGCTCCTGACATTAGGCCTTAGTTACTTCAGATCTTTTATTTTTAAAGATTGATTGATTATTTGAGAGAGAGAGAGAGAGAGAGAACAAGTGGAAGGGGCAGAGGGAGAGGAAGAGAGTCCCAAGCAGACTCTGTGCTGAGCACAGAGCTCGACCTGGGGCTTGATCCCACGACCCGGAGATCACGACTCGAGCTGATATCAAGAGCCCGACGCTCTGAGCCACCAGGCTCCCCTAGATCTTTTATTTTTAAAAGAAATTAAAACATTACTGTTAAAATCTAGATCTCTTGTGTGCCCCTCCCTACCGTATCTCTTTCCTGCTCCAGGTAAAACCACTTTTGTGAATTCATATTTATTATTTCTCTATAGATAAGCCATTTTTTTTTTACTGAAATAAATACATATTTAAAAGAAGTTTGGTGTCACCAGTATTAATGGATCCCTCTCCTAGACAGGCAGGAGCCATGCAAACATACACAGAGGAATCCTTAGACTCTGGTCTGGCCAGGGATCCCGCCACCCCGAGGAGCTGCATATCCTAAAAAGGCCCTGCCCTTGTGTCTAGAAGCACTATGGACTTCTCTTCTATCTCCCCCAAGGCTTTTGTTCTGTGTGAACTGAAAGGCTATTCTGGTTTCTTTTTAAAAAAATATTTCAAGGGGCACCTGGGTGGCTCAGTCGTTAAGCGTCTGCCTTCTGCTCAGGTCATGATCCCAGGGTCCTGGGATCGAGCTCCGCATTGGGCTCCCTGCTCTGCGGGAAGCCTACTTCTCCCTCTCCCACTTCCCCTGCTTGTGTTCCCTCTCTCGCTGTGTCTCTCTCTGTCAAATAAATAAATAAAATCTTTAAAAAAAAATTTCAGGTGGCGCAGATGGTTAAGCATCTGCCTTCAGTTCAGGTCATGATCCCAGGGTCCCTGGGATCAAGCTCCATGTCGGGCTCCCTGCTCAGCTGGGGGTCTGCTTCTCCCTCTCCCTCTGCCTCTCCCCTTGGTTGTGCTTTGTCTCTCTCTCTTTCAAATAAATAAATAAAATCTTTAAAAAAATACTTCAATTTTAAAAATTGAGATATAAGATACTCGATTGAAGTGTTTGGTGTGCTGAGTGAAAGGCTGTTTTTGAAAATGGAGGGCAGGCCATACCCAGAAGCTCCTGGTACCCAGCTCCTTACACCCTCTCCATTACGTGACCTTGGGCCCCTCCTCCCACCCTTTGGACTGAATCCCAAGCTGAGCAATAGAGAGCTCACTCATACCCCAGCTCTGTACTTCCCAGCTCTGGGACCCCAGGCGAGGCAGCCAACCTTTCCAAACCCGTTTCCTCATCTGAGAAATGGGGGGAATACCCACTCCAAGGTGGAGAAAAGAAGCAAAGTACAGCAGTACAGAGAGTGGGTTTGAGGCCAGATGGCCTGGATTTGAACCGTGACTCCATCACTGAGTGACCGTGAGCAAGTGGCTGAACCTTTCTGTGCCTCAGTGTCCCCAGTTCTAAATCAGGATCACGAGAGCATTGCCCAGGCAGCTTCTGAGATCAGGGCTAAGGAGCAGGTGGCTGAGGGACAGATGGGAGACAGGCTTTTCACCTTACGAATCTTCTGGACCTTTTCCTTTTCAACCATGAGAATGTGTGAGCTATTTTGAAATTCTAAAATTTATTCTAAGTCTAGACTGAAATCTACTATAAACGGAATAAAAAATGATATCTACCTCATAGGTTGTTGAGGCTTAAAGGAGAGTATCTATCAAGCTCTTAAAATAGCGTCTGCCCATAGGGACAATTCCATAATGTCAGCTCCTCTTATTTTTTTCTTCCACTCGAAAACTCTGAAAAGCAGTCACGAGTGAACTTGAACCTCTGGAGCAATCCCAGGGTGCAGCTTCAAGTGCACCTGAAGTCTGTGCGAGGGTGACCTCTCTGCAAAGTCTGTTTTTAAAATTCCTAGGGGTTTTTATTTTGACACTGTAATATAAGTTTGCGTGAATGCAAATGTGATGCCTTCAGCTTCCTACCACAGATCAGTCAGAGGCTGCTGGAAACCGGTCCTGTTTATCCAGCCTGAGAGCATCACATCGGATTGTGCTGTAAGTTACTCGTCTGAAACCCAGGATAGCTCCCTCCCCCAGGACAGCTATCCACACGCATGTGGCCAGACCAGCCCAGGGCTGAGCTCGCTCGGCATTTACCAGAAGGTTGCACTGTTGCTAATTTGGATTCCCTTTTAGAATCCAAATTAGAGGGGCACACAAGAGATCTAACCATCTCTGGGAACTGCGACGGAGCCAGCTCTTCCCAGAGGACACCACTGCCCGGGGCAGGAGGCTGAGAGTTATCTGCATTCCTCTGGGGCCCCTGGCAGTGCCCGGAGTAGACCTGGGCTGCCCACCTCTGGGTCTGAGAATTCAGCCTTGGTCCTGACTGGGAGTGAGTCCATTGCTCCCAGCCCTGCTTTCTTGGTCCCTCTCCAGCTTACCCGGTGGTTGTCCAGATGGTCGTGTTCTCGGGGTGCCATGTTGTCAAGGTCGCTGAACACAGGCCATTCTGGGCAAGAGAAAACAGAGATAATGCACCAGCTCCATCAGGAGAACTGTTTAAAAGACCAGCTACAGCCTAGAGCTGAATTCACCAGCCTTTTTTCATTTTAAAATTTTAAATTTTAAAATTTTCATTTAAAATTTTAAAATTTTTTTAAGAAGGTGCAAAAATGGGAAAAGAATGTTGTCAGCGCCTGGGGGGGCTACAGTGCTTCCTCACGAACTTATTCAGAGTTGGGGTGCCTGGATGGCTCAGTCGGTTAAGTGTTCAACTCTTGGTTTCAGCTCAGGTCATAATCTCAACGTCATGAGATCAAGCCCCGTGTCAGGCTCCTCACTTAGCAGAGTCTGCTTGGGACTCTCTCTCCCTCTGCCTCTCCCCTCTGCTCTCTCTCTAAAATAAATAAATAAATCTTAAAAAAAAAACAAAAACCCTTATTCATGGTCTGCCACTTGCTAGCTGTTGGAAATGGAGGGCAGGCCATACCCAGAAGCTCTGGTAGCCAGCTCCTTACACCCTCCCCATTACACGACCTTGGGCCTGTAAGGGTAGTCCTGAGCAGGTAACTTAACCTCTGTGCCTGAGCAGGTAACTTAACCTCTGTGCCTCCTCAAAGTTGTAATGTAAATATACTCGTGCAATGTGCTTAGAAGCACACGGACCTGGGCCATGGTTGGCCTTCAATGAGGTGCAGGTGTGAAGGAACAACAACCATGTGTGTATTTGGGACCCAATGAGCACCCACAGGTTGGGGAAGCCTCAGATGGCTTAAAAACCAACCACCTCCTTCCTGGTGGTTCCCAGTTTCTATCTCCCGCCCTGAGCTTCCACAGCCAATTCTGGCTTTTTTCCTTTTTTTTTTTTTTTTTTTTTTTTTAAAGATTTTATTTATTTATTTGAGAGAGAGAATGAGAGAGAGCACATGAGAGGGGGGAGGGGCAGAGGGAGAAGCAGACTCCCTGCCAAGCAGGGAGCCCGATGCGGGACTCGATCCCGGGACTCCAGGATCATGACCTGAGCCGAAGGCAGTCGCTTAACCAACTGAGCCACCCAGGCGCCCTGTTTCCTTTTTTTATGTGGTTCTTAATAATGGTTTTTCCATTTTAAAGTGGTTGAAAAATTTAAAAGAGTAGTATCTTGAGATATTGGAAAATTACATGAAATATAGAATGCAGTGTCTAGGGGCGCCTGGGTGGCTCAGTCGGTTAAGCGGCTGCCTTCGGCCAGGTCATGATCCCAGGGTCCTGGGATTGAGCCCCACATCGGGCTCCCTGCTCGGCGGGGAGCCTGCTTCTCCCCCTCCCTCTGCCTGCCTCTCTGCCTACTTGTTCTATCTCTCTCTCTCTGTCAAATAACTAAATAAAATCTTTAAAAATAAATAAATAAAATGCAGTGTCTTTATTGGAACAAGGCCCTACCTATTCATTTGAGTGCTGTCTATGGCCATGTTCATGCTGCTAATGCGGAAATCATATGTCTCACAAAGTCTAAAAAATTTACCCTCTGGCCTTCTAAGAAAAGTCTGTCAAATCCTGTTTCAAACTATACCCAGGGTCTTCTAAGTGGAAATGTCTAAAAGGCTTGACATTTGACACTAAAATCTTCCTCTTCTGCTCCTCTGTGGATTGCCCCAGCTGCATAAATGGCCCTTGAAGTTCTTCAGATCAAAACCCTGGAGAGTCATCTTTGCCCACCCTCTTTCCTGCAGACCCCACACCCGCATCATCAGCCAACTCTGTCACTTCAGCTTTGGGAATAAGGATTCCGTTTTCCTCCTCTGACCTATTCATATGATGTTCATTAATTTCCTAATGTTGAACAACTCTCAGATGCCTGCAAAAACCCTATTTGATTACGACAGAGTATTTTTTTAGGATACTACTGGTTTTTGTTCATACTTTATTTAGAATTTCTGTATTGTGTATTTATTTATAAGTGAGGTTGGAATGTAGGTTTTCTTTTTTTGCTGTTTTGTTAAATTTTGGTATAAAGGTTTTGCTAGTTTCAGAAAACACACTGAAAAATGTTACCTTGTTTTCTAAAATAGGGGTTGTTTTATTTATTTTTTTTTTTTTAGGGGTTGTTTTAATAGCATTCGGATGACTTGTGTCTTGAAAATTTATTCAGTGAACTCACTCGTAAAACCATCTGGGCCATGACCCTTTTTGGTTAGCATATCTGATTTCCTAACGTAAGTGAAAGCCAGTTTAGCAGTGTTCTTTCTGGTGCCTGTCCCCTCCAAGCATGATGACCAGGGACCAAAACATCACTCACGGAGGTGGTCCAGTTTCTGGCTGTGTGGTGTGGCCGAAGACGGGGAGGAAGGGAGAGAGTCAAAGGTCACATCACTCATGTTCTCATCTCCAGAGTTCTCTGAAAGGCGAAGGAGCAGGGGGGGGGCGACTCCCAGAGAGGGTTCTTACTCGGGGGCTCCCACACTTTTCCTCTGTCCCCCTCAAGATGGTCTTGGCCGATTGCTGGAGAATTAACAGGGACACCTGTGTTACATAGGAGCCCTCTGGGGAGTGAAGGACTCTTTTAGTAGCATGTTGTTCACCTGAACCCTGAGGCCCTTTCAGTCCATAGCTCCCATACATACCTGTTTAGGGACTAGCAAGAAATCTAAAAATAATCAGTGGGGGGTTAACCCGAAGGCCTCTAAAAAGGGGCATCTGGCATAAAAGCTCAAAGCCAGCCAGCATTCCCAAAGTGCTGACCATACTCTACAGCCCTGAGCTGGGGAATACCTGACACCATACATCCAGAATCCCAAGCTGGTCTTTGCCAAACGTCTCTTTTATCTGATCAAGGTAATGGCAGAGGGGGTGGGCACATCCTGGACATAGCCAAGGTGCCTGAAGAGCCAGGTCCAAGTCTAGTCCAGCCATTTGTCAACACGCCACACAAATACACATACCACACACCTCTCTCACTCACTCTACACATTTGGTCTCCTCACTCTGATCAGAATAGTCCGATCAAGTAGACCCCAGTTACTGTGTTAGTGGGGACACTTGGAAGGGCTTTGTGCACTGATCTGGGAGGGATGAGGGGCACAGATGGGGCTGAGATCCTTTGGGCCCTGAAACTCTTCAAGTAAGCATCACAGGGCCTAGGCTGCCATCACAGAGAAGCATGGCTTACTGGCCTAGCAGTGGAAGGGCCCCCGGTCCCTCTGAGCAGGTTCCCACTGGGCACCCACCAGCAGCTTGGTGTTCTGATTCACGGCGTCCCTCTCTCTTGGCGAGAGGTCAAAGGGAGCGAGGCCCATGCTCTTGCAAATCCGGTTGCAGGCATGAGAGTAGAAGAAGAGCGCCATCCCCCGGACACCTGCAGACAGAGCAGGGGAGTCTGGAGCATTGACTTGCTTTGTGACAGGGGCAGGGCAGCGCTGGGCACCATAAATGTGGCAAGGGCAGGCATCGAATATGCTGAAGTGGCAGGTGTCAGGCGTCCCAAGCTTCCATCCCCACCATCTTGGAAAAGCCAACCTACCACCTCAGCCGGTCTCCCTGGGTATACAACGAGCTGGGAGATTTGCGGGGCAGAGGGAGTGTGGTCTCCATGGAAACGAGCTGGCTTTCCCCACCTACCTAGGTTGCCATCTCCAAAGTCAGTGCCCTTCTCGGTGTGGATCTGCGGGTCAGTGTAGAGGTCGCCCACACCCTGGATGTCTACCACAATCAGCTGATGCCCGGAACGCTCAAATGTGAAGTGGCTGAAGGCCTGGGGGAGGGGCAGGGGGGAGACAGGAAGAGTAAGGTGACCGACCGCAAAAGACCAGGCTGTAGTCTGCATGGACACAGGTCAGCCACCACTGAGGGGCTGCAACACCCCAGCTCTGCCCACAGTGGGGCCTTTCCCTGCAAGGAGAGGTTGTAGAGGGGAAAGGGGAAAGGGAGGAACCCTGTTTAATCCTGCAGGGATGTTAGGTCTGCTCACAGAAGCTGGCTGGGTGGTCCCGTTTCAGAATCTACTTCAGGGGGGCTCCATGAGGCTTGAGGACCCTCTACGGGTGAGACCTCACACCCACAGGGACCCTCCCCTTCAGGGGCCTCACCTGTGGTGTCAGGCGCATGTTGTCATCACGAACAAAGCCTGAGTTGGAGTTGTACTTGATGTACTTGCCCTCGATATAGTGCTCCAGGTGGAAGAGAGGCTTGCCCGGTCTGTCCTTCAGCTCCACCACGCACATCTGCATGATGTCCACCTGGTGGGAGCGGAGCAGGTCAGGCAGGAGCCCGGCAGCACTCACCTCCGATGGCAGATCGGAGCAAAGGACTTAGGAGAAGCCAGCCTGCCCGGGCTCCCATCCTGGCTCCATCAGTTATCAGCTCTTTGCAGCTAAAACTGCCAACTGTCCCCAGAATCCACTCTCCCCTTTCCTTTTGAGAATGAAAACCCCTGTGATGGCCTAAATGCGTCTCCCCAAAATTCCTATGTTGACATCCTAATCCTCAAAAGTGATGATATTAGGTGGGGCCTTTGGGGAGGGGATTAGTTCATGAGGGAGGAGCCCTCATGAATGGGATTAGCGCCCGGATAAAGCTGACCACACAGAGCTCCTTCTCTAGGTCCGCCATGTGAGGACACAGCAAGAAGACACCGACTAAGGAACCAGGCGAGGGACCTCACCAGAATGTGACCATGCCAGCACCTTGATTTTGGACTTCTCAGCCTCCAAAATTGTAAACAATAGATTTCTGTTGTTTGTAAGTTGCCCAGTCCGTGGTATTTTGTTAGAGCAGCCCATAGGGACTAAGACAACCCCCATGTGAGTTCTAACAGGATGCACAGCCATCCAGTAAATGACATGGCTTGGCTTCCCTGGCGGCTAGGTGCAGCCATGTGACCAAGCCCAGCCAATGGGAAGCGAGCAGCAGTGACCATGGCAACCCAGCCTGCCCCCTCCTCCTCTGGCCAACCCGAGGCTGTAGAGCCGACATCTGCCAGTGAGGCCAACCTGGCCTCGTGGTCCACGGCCACACCCCAGAGGAAGGCAGAGCAGCAAGACCGAAGGAACCAGGCTTCTGGATGCCTTAAGGAGGCGTGGCACCAGCCCACCGTGAACCGCCCCCTCCCCCACCAAAGCAGGACAGTCAGATGAGAGAGAAAGAAACCATGTTGCGTTAGAACACGTTTATGGGTCTGTATGCTAGGCACCTTAGCCCGTGCCTTACACTAATACACTGAATATGGACCAACTGTGCCTCAGTTTCCTCACCTGTGGAATGGGGAATCTCACATTTAGTGTGAGGATGAAATCTGGTGATACGTGAAAGAGTCCGTCAACATTTGCTGATGCTCATATTACTAGTAGACACAACTCTAGAGCAGTAGCCACCAGACTAGAAAGGGTGGTTCTCTCTCTGCAATGGGGAGTTATGGGGGAACTTAGACTTTCCTTGCTGAATTTTTTACCAAGCACATATTTCATCTATACGCAGAGGGAAATGTGTAAGTCCTTTGAATGGTTTGTAAAGTGGGGCTGGCAAGACCTGAGACACTACCCACGGCACCCCATCCCCCTCAACAAGACCCACAATAGAAGGATCCAGGTCTGGGTTTCCCAAGGAAACAACCATCCAAGGAACTGTCTGGTGACCCAGCTGCAGAGGATGAAGAGGCCCCGAGCTGAGAACTGCCCCAAACATGGCCTCAGTTCCGAGAACCCGCCTAAGGGGAAGGAGCAGCTGGTTCTCAGAGGTTCCCACCCCCAAATACTGGCTCTATCCCTATAAGGAAACCTATGGCGGGGCCACCTGATTGGCCAATGGGCTCACTGGGAGAGAAGAAGCTGCAGGGGTGCAGCCAGCAAGGGATGACCAGCTCCTCCCCAAAGAGGTACACTCCTTTCCCTTCATCAGTTCCACCAAGCACAGTAGTTACTGAGCACCCAGGCACTGTGATACAGAGTGAACAAGGCATAAAATCCCTGCTCCTGGCGGAGGGAGGCAACCAGAATATTAACTACAGGAACAAGACCCTTTTGGATAGCGCTAACTGCTCCAAGCAAAACAAACTAGAACTGGGGGCGCCTGGGTGGCTCAGTCGTTAAGCGTCTGCCTTCGGCTCAGGTCATGATCCCAGGGTCCTGGGATCGAGCCCTGCGTCGGGCTCCCTGCTCCGCAGGAAGCCTGCTTCTCCCTCTCCCACTCTCCCTGTTTGTGTTCCCGCTCTCACTATCTGTCAAATAAATAAATAAAATCTTTAAAAAAAAAAGAAAGAAAAGAAACTAGAACTGACAGAATGACCTGACAGACGACAGCAGTGGGAGGGCTCCTTCATTTAGGATGGCCTGGGGTGGCCTTGCTGAACAGGTGACATATGAGCTGAGACATGAACTATGAGAAGGAACTCATCATGCAAGGATGGGGCTGGGGTTGGGGCGGGGGGGTGGGGAACGACAACAATGATACAGGCCGGGGGCACAGCCAGAGCAAAGATCCTGAGGCAGGAACAAGCTTAGGGAGGAAGAGAAAGGAGGCCAGGATGATATGAAGCAAATTATTGAGGAGGTCACAGACCCCACGGGTGGGGACTGTAGCTTCTCGGGTCTACCCCAAGTGCACTTAATCAAGGGCCACGCAAACAAGAGGTGCTCGATAAATTCTGCTGGCTTCTTGGAGGTGCGGCTCTCCCGAGGCATCCAGGAGAGAGTACCATGTTATCGCATAGGTGTTCAAACAGTGGGAAAGCTGAGCTGTGAATCTGGGCAGGGCAGAGACACGGAGGGCTGTTTCTCAAATGCCCACAGGCAACAGGAAACTCTGCTTGGCCCGGGGTCACTAAACAACCTGGGGGCTCAACTGAAGGAGCCAACTGGCCAGGGGCCTGGAATGCCTGGCTTTGAGCCCTGGCTCCTTTCCTGCCTGTTGGGGCAGGTCACTTAACCCCTTTGAGCCTGGGGCTCCCCAGGGGCAGACACGCTATCCGTTCTCCCCTCCCTCTGCTTTTTCTTGGAGCCACCAATCTCAGTCTGCATAGTCTGGGGGAAGGACCCACATTGCTTCCTCTAAGGGTGAGCACAAGGCCCAAGGCCTGCCCAATCTGCATATTCCCTCCCCTGGCTATTGTGATTGGCTCAGCAACAGGCACCTGACCTAATCAGAGCCAATGAAACCCAGTTCTGAGACTTTCATTGGAACTTCCGGGAAAACAGGTGTTGTCCTGCCACCAAGGTTTCTGAAAAGGCAGGAAGTGAGCCTGCAGCTGCTTGCGGCCCACACGCCATCAACACCAAGGCTAGAGTTGGGGAAGATTTTCAACATCCTGTTTGGTCCTGGATCCAGCCGTACCTGTGGCCAGCACTATTTCTCAGTTACATGAGGCAATAAATTCCTCTTTAGCGCGAAGCCCATTTGAGCACGTTTCTAACATTTGCAAACAAAAATCCTGACTAACAGATCCCATCTGTAAATGGGATCAAAACATTCTAACCTCAAACAACCTCAGAGCTCTGTTTTTAGGAATAAACGACTCTTTGCATATAGTGGATCGTGCTCAATAGATGACGGCTGTTACTAGCTGCCGTTAAGACCATGAAGGGGACCTGTGACTGGCGTCACTGTTGCCTTTGTGTCCAGTCTCCGTCCCTTGTGTGGGGAGGTGGCAGGGAGGGCTGCCACACACCTGCTTGGGGGGCTTGTGCCGATTATACTCCTCTCCCCAGAGCTTGGCCTCCATCTGTAGACGCACATCCTCAAAGTACACGTCCCTGTCCACGGACTCGATGTAGTGCTTTGCCACGTAGTTGGAGGCCCCCTTCCACTGCTGAGTGTGCAGGAAGTTGGAGAGCTTCTTCCTGGGGTGGAGGGGTAGATAGCAGAGGGCCTGCCTGGGCACTTGGGTCCACCAGGAACCCAGCCTGACCCACTGCATCCTTCAAAGAGCTGGGAAGAGGCTTAAGGGACACTGTTAAAGGTCTCTTATCCCACATCTTTTGGCCTCCAAACACCAGAGTGGAGGTTAGTGGGATACTCCATGTTCTCCCTGAGCCCATCCCCACAGGCAGGGCAAACGTGTAGTCTGATGGAGCCCAAACAGAGAGATGCTTGGCCTACAAGAAGCAGAGGCCACTGTCTCGGTTTCTCGGCCAGAAATGTTGCAATGCCCCGGCTCTTAGGAGCCCCAGGGAGTCTGGGCAGGGCCCCTGAGAGCCAGGCTGAGTCACTTACGTCCTGAAGCACTCCCTCATCGCTCCACGGCCGAAGGGCTGAAAGACACCATACAGAGGGTTATCAGGCCCCATGCCCCACCCAGAAGCAGTCCTGAGTCAGGAAGAGATTCTCCCCTTGGACATCACCCACCAAATGGGTGCCTGGACCTCATCTCAATCCTAAAATTCCTGAGACCTCCCTCCGTCACCCCAGCACTAAAGCCTGACCAAACTTGTAGCCTTGGAGGCTTTGGAATGACAAGATCAGCCTCCCCCCACCCTGGCTGAGGAGAAGAACCCCAAGGGGGTGGAGATGTTATGGGGGTAACCAGGCATGTCAAAGAATGTTTTTGCAGCCCTGCTTTTCTGTTTCCTATAACAGAAAAAGAATGGAGGGGAGCTTGGGTGGCTCAGTCACTTAAGCATCTGACTCTTGATTTCAGCTCAGGCCATGGTCTCAGGGTTGTGGGATCGAGCCCCATGTCTGGCTCTAAACTCAGCAGAGTCTGATTGTCCCTCTCCCACTGTCCCTCCCCACCCCTCTCTCTCCAATAAATAAATAAAATCTTAAAAAAAAAAAAGAAAAGAAAAGGAGTGGAAACAGCCTATATGTCCATCAACAGTATAATGGATAAATCAATCAGGTCTACTCACTCAATGGGATACTATACAGCAACGAGAATGAATATATTCTGTTGTTCTATTATTCTATATTATTCTATATATTACAGGGCTAGCAAAACCAAGTACAAATGTCACAGACAAAATGCTGAGCAGAAGAAGCCATACTCAAAAGAATACATACGGCACGCCTCCATTTATAGGAAGAACACAAATAGGTTAACTACTCCAAGATGATAGATCCGGGGTTGGTACTTACCCCTGGGGGAACGGAGCAGAGACGGGGCGGGGGAGGGGGGGCTTCAGGGGGCCACTGGTTGTATGGAGAGTTCACTTTGTGAAACTCATCAAGCCATACCCTTTTCTGAGGGTGTGATACACGAAGAAAAAAAAAGCTTCGCACAACCACCCTCCCTCTGACAATGCAGGAAGTGCTCCATTTTCTAGTCTATTCCTTTTTTTTTCCCCCCCAAAAGGATGATTGCGAGCCACTGAATCCCTCTTATGGCTCAGGTTTAGGTGGTGACCTGCTATTTTTAAAAACCGATATACGCATTTACAGTCAACTGATTTTTGACAAGAGTGCCAAGGATCATCTTTTGATGTATGCTAAATATATAAAATGTCCAGAATAGGTAAGCCTACAGAGACAAGGGGTAAATTAGTGGTTGTTTAGGGCTGGGGGAGACGAGGGGATTGGGGATTGGCTGCTGGTGGGTAAGTACAGGGTTTCTTTTAGAGATGGTGAAATGTTCTGGAATCGATCATGGTGATGGTTGCACAACTCTGTGACTATACCAAAAACCACCAAACCCATATGCCTCAAACAGGTATGTTGTATGGTGTATGAATTACATCTCAATAAAACTAGGGCACCTGGGTGGCTCAGTCGGTTGAGCCTCTGTCTTTGGCTCAGGTCATGATCCCAGGATCCTGGGATCGAGTCCCGCACTGGGCTCCCTGCTCAGTGGGGCGTCTGCTTCTCCCTCCGCCCCTCCCCCCTGCTCATGATCTCTCTCATGCTTTCTCTCTCTCAAATTAAAAAAAAAAAACAATTATAAAAAATAAAATAAATACACAATAATATAAACATAATGCCCCAAAGTTAAAACAATTAAGTGAGTGTGAAGGGGAGGGAATAGGGACAGAAGTCTGCTCAAGAAGAATCTGCACTCAGCCCTGTCCCCACAGGGCTGTGAATGGCTCACCTGCGACGCCATCTTGATCAGAACTTCATCTTCCAGCCACTCCCCGGTGACAGCATTGTACCTGCAGAGAAGCCACCCCAGGGCACAGCATCTGTAACATGATCCTCTCACCCAGTGGCTGGCTAGAAGTGGAAGCCTTTTCCTGGCTTCCTGCTGCCCTTGGGATCAAGACCACTTTACCCACAGGCCCAGCTGACCTCCTGGGTTGGGTCTGTGGATGCTCTCCCTCCCCTCCCAGGCACGCCCCCCACACACACACTGGACTGTAACTCCACAAACCAGGCCCGTGTCTGTCTTCTTCACTGCAGAGCCTGGTGCATGTGGAAGCTTAACACATGCATGTTGGATGAACGACTGAATAAATAAATATCCTTATTTTAACCAGTCTTCACAACAAATGGCGTGTCCCAGGTCAGGAGACGGCAGTGCCCTCGATCTTGCCGAGCACCTGTGTGAGGCCCAGCACAAGTAGCTGGGCTTGTGTCCTGGTGCAGGAAGGGGTAGGGGAGGCCCTGCCTCTGAGTCCAGCCGAGGAAGGGGCTGCTGGAGAACACCCAAGGCAGAGTGAGACAGAGAAGGTTCTAGAACATTTCCATCTCTCCTTTCTCAGGAATCTTCCCAGAGCAAATCTGGCCCTAGACCTGGCCTCAAACAGATTTGCCTGGTAGAGAGAGCTCCTCAGCTCAGTAAATCCCTAAATTCTAAAACCTCCCCTAGGGCTGAGGTGTTCTTAGTGTTAGCAGAGGCCTCCATGGCCCACCCTTCGGTGGGATGGACTCCAGACGGCTCCCAGCTCGGTGAGAACAGGCTTCTCAGAGCCTGAAACCTCTATGTGGAAGGACAAGCAGAGGCCTGGCAGGTAACCTCCCCCAGGCCGGGGGCAGGGATGCCGGCCAGAGCTGCAACTTGCCCGCAACCAGCCCATAACAAGTCTGGTGTTCAATATATAACAGCAACGATTATTATTATTACTATGTAAAGACCAAGGTAAAGGAAAAGAGTCTACCCTCGCTTCCAAATAAGACTGAAAGCTGAGAGGCACCTTGAGGTCAAGGGACAGGGGAGATATGGGACGTCAGATGGATCTTATTTGTCCTTCAAAACCACTGACCCCATACGGGTCAGAGTTGCTCCAAGTCACTGAGCCTTCACTATCTGCAGGGCGTTTAAACAGATCTCTTCAATTAACCTTTGCAGCAGCTCTGTGAGACTGGTACAATTACGGTGCCCACTTTCCAGCTGGGGAAACTGAGGCTCAGAGAGGTGAGTAACTTGCCCAAGAGCCAGGATGCAGACCCAGGTCAGTTGCAACCAGAGCCTTGCTCCTAGCCAGCCTGGGTACCATCCATGTGAATGGGAAATCTGTCTCAACAAAGGGGCGGCCTGCACCACCAGAAACAGAGGAGGAAGACTTCCGGTTTAGAAATTTTCTGGTGATTCTAGCCATGGAAGCCTGAGCTCTCTCTGCCAGCAGCCGCTTCAGTTAGGAAATAGTTTGGCTTGGTCCCTGGACCCCACAGAGCCGGCTCAGCATGCGGGGAGGGGGGGGGGTCTGCTTCCCCAGGGGCTTCCCTGGGTCGCCTAGTGTCCTCAGCCTGCAGGCCATGTGTCACCAACCAGTCACCATGCTGGCCTTAGAGGCAGGGAGGAAGAGAGTCCATACCCTGCCCTATAAGGGGTCCCCTTAGCTGCTAGCACGGCCCCCAGGGCCTGCTAGGATGTGGGCCTCCAGCGGTGGGGAGGGGGTGCATGCCACGCTCTGAGCCATTTCCTCAAAGGCAGGAGCAGGGACACGTGCAGAAAGGTGTAGAAAGCTACACCTTTTCTGCCTGCCTAGCATCTGGTCTCTCTTCTTTCAGTAACAGCACCCCGATTTCCCTTTGGGGAACCACCATGCTCCATTCTCAGAATATGTGGACTGGGTGGAAGTGATGCCCAGCACCTTCTGGCTTGGGGTATGTGATCCAGACATGGCCAATCAAAGCAAAGCTCCCTGGCACCTGACTGGTTCCGAGAGGGGCATATAACCGAAGCCAGACCAATGATATTCCGTTATGGAACTTTTGTTTAAAACTATTTGAGAAGGAAAAGACCCTCTTCTATTGGGTGAAATGAAATGTGGGGCTCTCAGGGGCATCTGTGCCACTGATACAAGAGAGTCTAATCTGAGGTCAAAGCCCAAAGTGTCCTTGGAGCATCTAGAACCAGCCGTACCTGAAGCCCACACGTGTAAGTGAAACATTCGCTTCTATGCTTAACACTGTGAATTGGGTTTCTGTCACCTGCATTTGAAACAGAGTTCTGACTAATTGAAAGACACTGAACTGAGAGTCAGAAAGTTAGCTTATTAACTACCCGGGTAACCCTGGGCAAACCTCTATCTCCCCTGGGGCAATTATAGGACCTCAGGGTGTTGGCTTAGAGGATGCAGACTGGAGGGGTCTACAGAGGTCACAGGACAGGGGGATGGACTCCAGGATCGGTCCAAGAGCCCTCTAATATTATGCACAAAATTAGACATATGTGTGCAACTTTCTGGGATGGCCCTCATCAGATTCTCAAGAGTGGCCCCAAATACTTGACATGATTCCTACTTCAGGCTTTTTTAATGAATACACACACTTAGAGGCTTCAAACAGTGCCTGTCACATGGATTCAATACATAAGAGCTTCATCATAGTTATCCTCGGTGGTGGTATTCTGTGGTTTTTGCTATATTCTCGTTCTTCTTGAAACCCCCTGAAATAACTCCTCCCCCTCTATCTTTTCAAATAGGAACTCTAGACGCTCATAGTTCCATTTTGTGAATCTTCCTGGGGCCAAGGCATCAAAAAGCTCACATGCTATCTCCAGGTGTTCTCTCTCCCTTTGGTGGCAACTGTAGGGGCCACGTGGTGAGACAGTGGAACCACAAGATGGGAGAAGCCTGGATCCCTGAGCGGCCCCCAAGGGTCCCTGGGCTCTCACCCAACTTCACTCAAGTGAGAAGAACACCATTGCTGCACTGAGCTGCTGCAGTATTTGTTACTGCAGCATGGTTCAGCCCTGCGTGACGAATAGGTACGTTAGAGGACCGCCCTGAGGAGTCAAGGAGATCTTGCGCAGCGCCTGAAGCATGCATAGATGCTCAAATGTTGGCAGATACTATTATTATTCCCTTCTCCTTGACCTCCACAGGTACTTTGGCCTCAATGATTATGAGCAGAAGCAAGACCCATACCCCCAAGGACTCCTTGAGACCTGGGGCCATACGGCACCCCCAGACAAGCTGCCGACCTGTGACGCGTGGCACATTCCGTGGCTATATCCTCCAGGTGGAACTCAGCCCAGGGGTCAGGCATGTGTTTGGCCTTCTCGATTGCATGCTTCCAAGCTTCCTGCAAAAGGCAAAGGGAAATGTTAGACCAGGGGCTGTGGGGTAGTGCTGCCCCCAGCCTCCTCCTGCCCCGTGATTTCCCACGTGTCTCCCAGCTCTGGGGAGGCAGATAACATCAGTGAGAGAGAAATACTCCCATCAATTATCGTTTCAGAAACAAAGTTCCCAAAAGACCCTTTTTGTTCTCACATGGGCACAGCCTTCCCGTGGGCAGAAGTGACATATCTTAACTATGAAACCAAAGAAGCGTAATACACATAAGAAAGCATATTTTATTTTATTATTATTTTTAAGATTTTATTTATTTATTTGACAGAGAGAGACACAGAGAGAGAGGGAACACAAGCAGGGGGAGAGGGAGAAGCAGGCTTCCTGCTGAGCAGGGAGCCCGATGTGGGGCTCGATCCCAGGACCCTGGGATCATGACCTGAGCCAAAGGCAGATGCTTAACAACTGAGCCACCCAGGCGCCCAGGAAAGCATATTTTAAAGATTCATTTATTTTGTGGAGGTTGGGGCAGAGGGAGAGGGAGAGAATCTCAAGCAGACTCCCAGCTCTGTAGGGGAGCCCAACTCCTGGCTCCATCCCAGGACCCTGAGATCATGACCCGTGCTGAAATCAAGAGTTGGATGCTTAACCGACTGAGCCACCCGGGCACCCCGAGACTGGCAAACATTTTAATGACTGTTCATAACTAGTGCTGGCTGGGATATGGGGAAACGGGTGCTCTCCCATAGGGTCAATGGGTCTAAGCCTCCTCCAAAGGCAACCTGGCAATGTACTGAGATAAAAAATGTGAATTCCTGTATTTTGACCCAGAAATTTTACATCTAGAAACGTATCCTGGAGAAATACACGAATCTGTAAACATATATATAGAAGAGGCGTCGTTGTGTGCAAAACTGAATTCAACCCAAATGCCCATCTATGGAGACTGGTTGAATATATTTTGATTATATCCGTTTAAAATGCTAAGGAGCTCTTCCAAAAGACTGCGCTTACTCTATTAGTGGGAATTCTGGACCCTATCTGAGCCAACATCACCTTTTTGCAAATATTGTATAAATCATAAATATGCCCAGTTTTATCGCCCTAAATGAAAATCATAGACAACACAACCTTCCTAAACTCAGAATATCTCCAACCGTGCCAAAGATATTATTGTCTTTACGTTAACAGAGCCCTAAGTTCTGGGCTCAGAGATTAGGAACAGATTCTCATGAGACATTCCAAGGTCCTGGGGACGCAGGAATATCCATCGTGCAGAACTGCCTTGCCCATTTCAGGCTTTTAGCATCCATGCCCTCTACCCTCTCAATGCCTTAGTGCCCCTGCATCATTGTGGGGACCAAAAATAGCCCCCCAAACTTTCAAAACCTATTGAGAACCAGGGCTTTTGGGTACTCACTGGGAAAGATGACCAAGGCATGTTATGGAGATTAGGCTGATTCTCAACGGTATCATCACCCATCCCCATTTCTTGTTTTTAAAAGCTCATTTTAGGGGCGCCTGGGTGGCTCAGTCGGTTAAGCGTCTGCCCTCGGCTCAGGTCATGATCCCAGGGTCCTGGGATCGAGCCCCGCATCGGGCTCCCTGCTCAGCGGGAAGCCTGCTTCTCCCTCTGACCCTCTGCTTGTGTTCCCTCTCTCGCTGTGTCTCTCTCTCTGTCAAATAAATAAAAATAAATAAATAAAAATAAAAAAAATAAAAGCTCATTTTATTGCTTTTATAATCCCAAGGTGGAATCTGTCCCTGTCCCCTCCCAACACTCCTCCACCCACACTGAATCGCAAGCTCTTCCTGCTCTTTTCCTAAAGAACTCGAACCTCTGCCCTGTAGCCTCTTGCAGGATCAGTGAGGCCAAAACTCCTTTCCAGGCCAGAGGCCTGAGCCACGGGGAGGTGGCTGGATGGGGGCGCTGAACACTGGGGGTGGCAGGCCCGCAGCAATCCCAGACCTCCTCACACGCCATCGGGATCCCTCAGCCACCAGGACTAGCTTTGCAGGAGCCCAGCTTCCCAAGCGTGCCCCCGGCTTGAGCCTCAGCCTCACAGCTGGGATCCTGCTCAGAGGAGAAAAGGCAGAGCAACTGAGCTTTCTGAGAAACACACACACACGCTCACACACGGTTCACACAGGCTAGGGCTTCCTCACTGGGGCTTGGATTCCAATCTCTGCGAAGCCCAAAAATAAAGCCCAGAATTTCTTTCTTCCAATGTGGAAGCAAATTCACGCTTAATGAAAACATTCAGAAGAGAGAAGACAAAATTCAAATCCGCCACACCCCCCCCACCCAGAGCAAGGACCATCAATGCTTTGGACTTGTTCTTTTCCAGATCCTTCCTGTGCGTTATTTGTACGACTGGAATCACATTATAAAAACAATTTACAGTCTTTTGGGAGAGTGGGCCCATGGGGCTTGGTACTTTAAATATAGTGATCTTGATTATTTTCCTGATTCCAAATGTATGATCTGCTTACTGTAAAAAACAGCGAACACTACAGAATGTGAAGTAGAAAGTGAAAGTACTTTCTGACTCATTGCTCTGAAAACCACAGCTGACGGCTGATGGAGAGTCTCTGTAAATTTGTTCCTCTGCATTTGTTAACACACAGGAATATAGCATCAGGCTGGGTTGATGCGTTCTGCTCTGCACCTTACTTTTCTCCACTTAACACGGGGCCTTGGATGTCCTTCCATGTCATATGTACAGGCAGGCTGGGTTGACCCCATTTTCCTTCTGCAGTTGTAAGACACACAATTGTATAAATGTACCTTAAGGTATTCTCTAACCTCGGTTGATGGATATTTGGATTCTCTCCAATAATCCCTAGTACAGGCAGTTCTGAAGTGAACACCCTCGTATGTAAACCCTTATGCAACTGTGCGAGATCTTGGTAGGACATATTTCTTGGAAGTGTAATTGCTGGATCACATTTAAAATGTACAAATTTGGAGTGCTCCTCCAAAAAATTTCTCCTAAATGACACTCCAAGGGGCAGAGAACACATGACTTAAATATTTTTTTATTTTAGTTTTTTTAAAGATATTTTTCTTTGAGAGAGAGAGAGCTCGCTTGCATGCACAAGGTGGGGGAGGGGCAGAGGGAGAGAATCTTCAAGCAGACTCCCCACTGAGTGGAGTCCCAACACGGGGCTGGATCCCACGACCCAATAGATCATGACCTGAGCCAAAACCAAGAGTCCGACGCTCAACCGACTGAGCCACCCAGGTGCCCCCCCTCACTTATATTTTTAAACACAAACATGACATCATGATTTACAAGTCAGCTGGAACACCTAACTCACTACTGACGTCACCGTTCACCTGTGGTTCTCCACAGTTAGACTTTGAGCTTGTCACCAATTTTTCCCTGTTATAAATAACTGGGCCACCGACATGTTTATAACTAAAACAGTTCCTGAAGCTCCGTACTTAAAAAAAAAAAAGTACCACTGTCGCCTCTCCTATTCCAGCAGCCGTGAACAGCAGAGACAGACTCTGACCCCAGCCTGTCCGGGGACCTGCAGCGTTCTGAGCCTGCTGGGGGCGACGGACACGTGGCTCTCCCACTGCACTCTCAACCAGTGACTCAAACACTCCCTGACTCCCCCCGATTCAGTGAGGAGTATCAACAGAAACTGCCTCCTGGCCGGAGGCTGTGCTCCACCTGAAAAAAAAAAATCAAGGAAAAAAGTATTTCCGAATTTGAGGGCGTGTTATTTCACAGGATCAAAATTAGCTTTTTGCCAAACCCAGAAAAGAATCGTGCCACGCCTTGTTGGCAATGGATGGGTTTAATGCAACGGACTTTTCTTTTAAAGCACAATATAAAAGGTCCTGGACGAAGATTCGTTCCCTGCACTCTGGTTCCCGCCCACAGCTGACTAACTGTGCGAACCTCCATTTCCTTGTTTACAAAAGACAATGAAGAATGTTTTGACTATTAGTGGCCAAACTTTTCTCCTGCCCCCACATCTGGGCTAGACGCATTCTCTCCCCCCGCCCCAAGAAATAGGGGCTCACTGAGATAACATGCTCATTACAGCTCAACAACCCTGAAATGAGCTGCAAATCACTGGTGTACTGTTTTACCCATCAGGTTAAGAAAAACAGGTGTTTACACAGGCCTGAGAAGTATGGTGACTAACATAACATAGTAAAATAAAATTTAAAAAATATGTATCAAAAAAAAAAAAGAAGTGGGTCCTCTCAGACACTGAGGGGAGGGAAAGCAGGTTCTGTGACCTCTGACAGCCTTCTGGAGGTACTTTCACTGCCTTGTGACCCGGCCATCCTGATCACCTCCCCAGGTGTGCACAGGTGAATGGCCCAAGGATGGGTCTGTGCTTATAATGCTATATAACGCTCGGGCACTGCCGAAAACCCGCCTGTTCACAGGGAGAAGATTCTATACACTTGGTATAGCAGTATGAAGCCATTAAGAAGATCAAGATGTGGGGCGCCTGGGTAGCTTAGCTGGTTAAATGTCCAACTCTTGGTTTCAGCTTGGGTCATGATCTCAGGATCATGGGATGGAGCCCTGCATCAGGCTCGGTGCTCGACGTGGGGTCTGCTTGGGATTCTCGGCCTCTCCCTCTGACCCTCCCCCCACTTGCATGCACTCTCTCTCTCTCTCTCTAAAATAAGTAATATCTTAAAAAAAAAAAGATCAAGGTGAGGTGTGTTCGAGACACCTGGGTGGCTCAGTCAATTAAGCATCTGACTCTTGATATCAGCTCAGGTCTCGATCTCAGGGCTGTGAGTTCAAGCCCCACACTGGGCTCCACGCTTGGATTGGAGCCTACTTGAAAAAATCAAGGTGTTGGGCCACCTGGCTGGCTCAGTCGGAAAAGCACATGATTCTTCATCTTGGAGGTCATGAATTCAAGCCCCACATTGGGTATAGAGATTACTAAAATAAATAAATAAATAAAAAAGATCAAGGTATTGAATGGGCAATCTCTAAGACTTATTGTTTAGGGGGAGAAAGCAAATTGGTGAATAATGTAAACAGTATGACACCATTTACTGGTGGAGGAAACCCACAAATCAGCACTATGGATTTCTAAGGATGAGTGTCTGTACACATACACATAAGTGTATCTTTACGTATGAGCACATGAAAGAGGTCTGAAAAGTGCTTTATCCCAAATTAATATAAAATGGCTATCTCTGGGAATAGAAGGAGGATAAGAGGTTGGTCAAAGAGACTTCAGCTTTATGTTGTGTGTGTGTTTTTACTATGAGAAGATTAACATATTGAATAGCCTTCAGGTAATACACGGGTAAGTCAAAGTTAAAAAAGATCACTGGGTTTAGGTGATTCTTAAGACCCTGCTAGCTCTAATGTTCTCTAGTTCTAAAGATCTGAAAAAAAATAAATAAATAAAATAGGGGTGCCTGGGTGGCTCAGTCCATTAAGCATCTGCCTTTGGCTCAGGTCATGATCTCGGGGTCCTGGGATCGAGCCCCTCCTTGGGCTCTGCACTCAGTGGGGAGTCTGATTCTCCCTCTCCCTCTGCCCTGCTCATGCTCTAATAAATAAATAAAATGTTTTAAAAAACTAAGATAAAATAAAATAAAGCTCCAAACTCAGTTGTTGGTGTGCTATCCTACACAGAATGGGGGGGGGCCCAGTGGGGATCCCTAAAAAGGAAAACATAACCCTGACTAGAGAATGGAAAAATCTTTGGTTTTTCAAAGCCTGAGAGCACAAAATAAAAATAAATACATAAATATATAATAATAATAATAACAACAACAAATTTCCTGGAATATGCCAGCACTAAAGCCGGATATTCGGGTAATGTGTTTGCAATTTCTTTGGCACATAGGATGTTATTGCTGTTGGTGCTGTTCTTATATCACTATTCTTATTACCACCAACACAGCAATCAAGGCCTCCGATCTTACATGAGGAAGCATCCGGAGGCTGCCTAAGTCCTCCCTGAAACATCAGCTATTATTCTCCCTGTGGATGTTATACAATGTTTCTTCCTATGATCCTTTCCACAGATTCTAAGAAACTGCAGCTCTATGTCAGCCTGACTTGCCCCTCCTGGCTGATAGCAAGGGTTAATCTATAACCAAGGACACATAAAAGCAGCAGGGAGAATTGGGGAAGCATGCTTGCTTGTTTCCTTGTTCACTAGCGAAGAGGATCGCATGCATTTAGAGGTTTCGTGCAATTTCCATGAAACTCAGCATTGTCTATGGCAGCAAAAAACCTGGAAATTGCCTAAGTATCCCACAAGAGGAAATGCTTACAGCAACTGCACTGTATCCATACGATGGGCTGCCAGGGAGCCATTAAGAAAAAAGATGAACTAGATCCACATTTACTAATATGGAAAGATATGCACCATCTCTTGTTTGCCAAGAAAAACTGGTTACTGAAGAGCATATATACATGATCTTATTATTGTAATAAAAATCTCTATTTAGTCAAGTCTATATTTATAGTGAAATACAGAAAAGACTAAAATACACACTAAGACCTCAATAGCAATTATATCTACACTCTCACCGTTTTCTGCCAGGAACATGGAGTACTTTTATAAGCAATCAAACAAATGATTGCCAAAGAAATACAGCTAAAAGTTCTAAAGAAATCTCTGTCAAAAGGAGCAGTTGTTGCGGGTCTCCCGTGACTAGTGGGATTCAGAGCCAGGACTAGAGAGGAAAGGATGGAAATAATAACCAGCAAAGCTGGGGCGCCTGGGTGGCTCAGTTGGTTAAGCGTCTGCCTTCGGCTCAGGTCACAATCCCAGGATCCTGGGATCGAGCCCTGCATTGGGCTCCTTGCTTAGCGGGGAGTCTGTTTCTCCCTCTCCCTCTGCCCCTCCACCCACTTGTGTGTGTGCTCTCTCTCTCTCTCAAATAAGTAAATAAAATCTTTTTTTTAAAGATTTTATTTATTTATGGGAGACACACAGAGAGAGAGGCAGAGGCAGAGGGAGAACCAGGCTCCCCAAGGATCATGACCTGAGCCGAAGGCAGATGCTCACCCATCTGAGCCACCCAGGCACCCAATAAATAAAATCTTAAAAAAAAAAACAAACAGCAAAGCAATAACATTCCCTAGGGTGGCATAATGCCCTTGCCTCCTGGAAGCCCCTGCCCAGACAGAATCCCAGCCTGCACCTCACGGCAACCGTGTTGAAGCACAGACGGGCAGGTAGGACAGCTCCCCAGTCCACTGAGGAGGTGCCTGAGGCTCGAGAGCAAGGAGGAAACTTGCTTATAGACCTGCAGCAACCAGGAACCAGCAGACCCAGAACTCAGACCAAGCCCGTCGAGCCCCAGTTCCCCACTCTTTTGCAAAAGAGAAGTTCTATAAAAAGCAAAAAAAAAAAAAGAGAGAGAGAAAAGTTTGAGAACCAAACTGAATATGACCATATGACCTAGCAATGTACTCCCAAGTATCTACCCAAGAGAAATGAACACATGTCCACACGATTTGTGTAGCATTATTTGCAAAAGCCAAAGGGAAGAAACAACCCAATGTGGGTCAACGGGGGCGCCTCGGTGGCTCAGTCAGTTAAGTGTCTGCCTTTGGCTCAGGTCATGATCCCAGGATCCTAGGATCGAGTCCGGCATCGGGCTTCTTCCTCAGCGGGGAGTCTGCTTCCGCCCTCTGCCTGCCACTCTCCCTGCCTGTGCTCTCTCTCTAATAAATAAAATCTTTAAAAATAAATAAATAAAATCTTTTAAAAAAATGTGGTACATCCACGCAATGGGGTAGTATTCAGCAATGACAACTGAGCACAGACACATGCTTCTACATGGATGAACCTCGAAAACATTGCACTAAGTGAAAGAAGCCACACACAAAAGACCCCATGTTATATAATCCGATTTCTATGCAATGTCCAGAACAGGCAAACCCACAGAGATTGAAAGTAGGTTAGTGGCTGCCAGGGGCTGGGTGGACTGGGGATCCTGAGGGGTTATGGCTAAGAGATGTGCGGTTTCTTTTTAGGGCTAAGGAAAATGGGCTAAAATTGATTGCGGTGATACGGATGCATAATTGTATAAATATACTTAAAGCTGCTGCAATGGACATTTCAAATGGGTAAATTGTATGTTATTGAATTATATTGCAACGAAGCTGATAAAAAACAAAGTAAAATTAAATTGGGGCCCCTTGTACCCCAGTACATTTCCACAAAGGATTTGAGCACTTGAGCACCTGCACAGATTTCAGAGAGAGGAGTCCCTGCAGTTGGGTTTGCGTCTCCCCAGCCCCCTTCTGTTTTTCAGACACAGGTCACTGGGTGGCCAGCATGACCCTCGTTTTCCTTCATCTGCCCAGCAGGCCCTCATCTTGCTGGACGTCCAAAGCTTTCTGGATTGCTAGATGCCCAAGCTTCCCTGCCTGATTCTGCATCCCCAAAGCAGTGGGCAGAGCCCCAAAATGTTCATCACCTCTGGGTGTGCACAGAGCTTCCTGTGGTCACTGGGCAGGGACAGAAGCCCAATTCTGCCAGGGGGGTTTCCTGGGGCTCAGGGTGGGCAGGGATGTCTCTCTTCCCAGTGAGTCATCACCAGACGCTAGCATTTCCGTCTCATTCTGGGGTAATCGCTGTCCTTTGACCCAGCTGTTCGAGCCACCCTTGGTGGGCTGAAAATACAAGTGTAATCACCAAAGTCTTCTGACAAGGGCGTGGGGAGCAGGCTGGGCAGGCAATGCCCAGCCGAGTTCTAAACGTATTGCTCCAGTCATTCCACCCCCGGGGATTTAACCTGGCAGGTGCGCCCACGCACGGGCACAAGGACATACGGACAGAGATGCTCTTGGAAGAGCTGTTCGTGGTAGCAAAAGGCTGGAAACGACCTTCATACCCATCCATGAGGGACTGGCTCAATACATTATGGGGCTTCCAGACATGATATTCAGCCGTCAAGAAACAACAACAAAATAAGCTGCCACATGCTGTAGTCACGAAGAGCATCGAGTGATTCGGATGTCAGAGCCTCAGGTTTACTATCTACGCCCTTCCTCACAGGATTTCTGTACAGATCAAATGAGTGAAATGTGCAGAGCGGTGCCTGCTCTTCCCACGGCGGCTCTTACGTAAGTGCTAGCTGATGTCGGCTCATCTGTGCCAATACGGGAAGACAGCTCCAGGAGTGCAAAACAGGTTTGCAGTCAGCTAACATTTCCATACGAAAGGGGAGGGTCCTAGACATGTACGTGCTTATACACGCAGAGAAGGTAGCAATCCAGAAGGACATCCCCCAGGGAAGCAGGGATCAGCAGTGTGAGGCTTACTTATCACTCTACCTTGGATACAGTTTGAATTCTTTTTACCTTGTATACATATTTATTTACGTATTAGGAAATATATGTGTATCTTAAAGATTTTTTTTTTTTTTGACACAGAGAAAGAGACAGCTAGAGAGGGAACACAGGCAGGGGGAGTGGGAGAGGGAGAAGCAGGCTCCCGGCTGAGCAGCCCCGCATCGGGCTCGATCCCAGGACCCTGGGATCATGACCTGAGCCGAAGGCAGACGCTTAACGACTGAGCCACCCAGGCACCCCAGGAAATATATGTGTATTTTAAAGTTTGCTTAGATATACATATAAGGAGATTTATTACAGCACTGTTAGTAAAGGAAAAAAAAATGGGGGAACAATGGAAGTGTCCCCCAAAGAGGGAGGCTGGCTCAAGAAATCCATGTACATCATGTGACGGAATACAAGTCACTCCAAAAATAAAAGAGGTGAGGGGCACCTGGGTGGCTCAGTTGGTTAAGCACCTGACTCATGATCTCAGGGTCAAGAGATCAAACTTCACATCAGGCTCCACACTCAGTGCAGAGTCGGCTTGGGATTCTCTCCCTCTCCCTCTGCCCCTCCCCCCTCCCTCTGCCCCTCCCCTAAATAAATTTTAAAAAAAGAGATGAAAATAAATAAATAAATAAAGGTAAAAGAGGTGATCTATATGTGCTGATATGGAATGATCCCCAAGATACTCCCAGATCAGGAAAACAATTTTTAAAAATAAAATTTCCCACTTTATTTTTTTTTAAAGATTTTATTTATTTATTTGAGAGACAGAAAGAGAGCACAGGCAGGGGGAGCGGCAGGCAGAGGGAGAGGGAGAAGCAGGCTCCTCGCTGAGCAGGGAGCCCGACATGGGGCTCAATTCCAGGACCCCAAGATCATGACCTGAGCTGAAGGCAGACACTTAACCAAGTGAGCCATCCAGGCATCCCAAATTTCCCACTTTATCAAAAAATTAAAAGCATATATATGCTCATTCTAGACAATGGAGAAACAACAGAGCATAAGAAGGGAATGCAATCGCTCTAGATCCTGTCCAAAGACAATCCCTGTTGGTGCGCTAATATACTTCCTCCCAGGCTTTTGGTGTGTGTGTGTGTTTGTGCATGCGCGTGCACGCACACACGCACGTGCATGCACGTGTGAGTGTTTTGCAAAGCTGTAACTGTACTCTATATTCTGCTATTTGAATTTAGCTCCAGAGCTGAAGCACTTTCCCACATTATGGCAAATTCTATAAACATCCTTGCTTGGCTACCTGATGTTCTATCAAGACGGAGGCCCCCTGAACGACTCCACCACCATCCCCCGGGGAACTAAGCGGAAGGCCCTGGCCTTGACAGTGACAGAACTGGACTGTTCACACTACATGCCCCGTACCTGCCAGGGTGGTGCCTCTTTGGAGGCCATTTTGCTTGAACAACCCAGGTTGCCATGTCGACAGTAAACAAAAAACACGTTCGCTTTGCAGAGCGCCAGGAGGAGTGAGGTTTGGAAAACTGAGCTGCTATCTCCCTCCGAAGCTGCTTTGGGCAACATGAACCCCACAGAGCCTGCTTTCGGTTACCTAGGACGGTGGGCAACCAAGAGGTACATCTGGTCCATAACTGGTCATTCGACCAAGTTCGGGGAATGGGAAGTGCAATCAGACAGTCCCCAGCCTTTCAGGAAGCGGCTGACTCAGACAGAGGATGACAGATGCATGCAGAGGTCTGCTCTGAGCCCCAGGGATGCACAAGAGATAGCCGGGCAGGGTGTCTTAAAACCACATCCCGAGGGGGCCAGAACAATCACTTGAACAGACCAGACCGAGACACCAAGTTTAAAGAGGTTTCAGGCAGAGGCATGAAAAGGGAAACCTATTCCAGGAACAGGGAGAGGTGTGGGGTGAACAGAGCCCAGGAGGGTCCCTGGGGACCAGGAGTGCACCCATCCTCGGTGATGATTTTGAACTATGCCTTGTAGAAATTTTAAGGAGGGGCGATTTATTGATTTGTTTGTTTTGGAGAGGGGAGGTTACCTGGCTGTTTTGCTTTATTTTTTGTCCTAAAGTCTTTTTCTGCACACAAGTAATACATAAGTGTAGTTTAAAAGTCCCGGATGTTTAAAAATAGGTAGAATGTAGATAAAGTCCCCCATAACGGCACCCTCTCCCCCAGAGAGAATCACTATTAACTATTGTGTACAAATTCCTCCATACAATTTTTTGCTATGTAAATACTAAGACGTGTATTTTTTTTTGATAAATGTGGGACTGTATTGTATTTCAACTTGCTTTCTTAACAGTATATAAAAATAAAAATAGCTACCATTTTTTATTCTAATTATGTCCATATTGTCCTTATGGCTTTTCTTTTCTTTTTTTAAATTTATTTATTTGACAGAGAGAGAGAGACTGCGAGAGAGGGAACACAAGCAGGAGGAGTGGGAGAGGGAGAAGCAGGCTTCCTGCTGAGCAGGGCTTGATCCCAGGACCCTGAGATCATGACCTGAGCCGAAGGCAGACACCTAACGACTGAGCCACCCAGGCGTCCCTGTCCTTATGGCTTTTCATGGGATCTTCCCCCCAAATGTGTACACACACACACACACACACACACACACATCTTGGCACTGTTTTCAAGTCAAATCACATAGAAACATCATCTTTGTTTTAATGTAAATATAGTATTCTCTTAGGACCATGGTTTAAAATTTAAATAAGCCCCTCTTAAAGAGAGGAAAAAATGAAACAAGACAAAACCAGAGAGGGGACAACCATAAGAGACTCTTAATCTCAGGAAACAAACTGAGGGTTGCTGGAGTGGAGGGGGGTGGGAGGGATGGGGTGGCTGGGTGATAGACACTGGGGAGGGTATGTGCTATGGTGAGCACTGTGAATTGTGTAAGACTGATGAATCACAGACCTATACCCCTGAAACAAGTAATACATTGTGTGTTAATAAAAAAATATATATATATATATCTTTCAAAAATAAATAAATAAATAAATAAGCCCCTCTTGATGGACATTTGAGCTCTTTCCATTTTTTCTTTATTACAAACAATACTGCAGAGTATATCTTTAAATATGTAAATTTGAACACTTGTACAAATACTTCGGTACTGGATCTAAACTGAGGTGGGCTTAGCAAATACATGGCAGGGAACATTCTGGCTTGCCATAAGGAACAGGGGAGAAATATGGCACTTAGTGGGCAGGGGTCGGAGATGCTAAATATCCTACAATATAAGGGACAGGTCCACCCAATAAAGAATTGTCCCGTCCCGGATGCCAATAGTACCCCCAGCGGGAACACTTTGGCTCAGAAGGATTCTCTGGAGATCAAATTGCCATCTGAGCTCTGTATTTTTTATTTTAATAACTACTGTCAAATGGCCCACTAGGATTTATGTTTTACATAAATACTGTCCTTTGGCAAGAGGGCACCCACAGTGAGTTCAGCACTCCCTGATTCTGAATGAAGCACCTACTGTGTGCAGAGCATGGCCCCTGGGGATGAGTGATAGAGGCCACTGTGTCCTGCCCTCATGAGGCTCACATCCGAAAGCCACACCTGTAGGCAAACTTCCATTCACTGGAACACTCAGTCAGCGCTTCCTTTAAAGGCTTCACTGTGGTCACATTTTGTGGTCGGGGACTGGCCATCTGGGTCTGAGACCCTTCAGCTCCTGGGCCCTCCCAGTGTCTTCCACAAAGCCCCAACCGGGGTCATGGTTCCTCTGGAGAGGCAGCTGCGGGGTCTGCCCCCCCTGGGAGGCCACCAGGATCCTCCTTCCCTGGAAGTAGTCCCTCTTCTGTGACACCGACCCTCCCAATCTCACACCTGGGGTCACAAAGGACTGGGTCAGAGAGAGGACGCCTGACCCAGGCTGGGCCAACCAGATATTCGCCCCCTTGCTTGCAACTGGGATGGAGAGGGCAGTAATGAGGCGGCGCTGGGGCCAGCAGGGGTCCATTTTCCCACTGTGTAGACTGAGGCAGAGGAGAACAAAGGACAGGTAAAGAGAGACAGAGAGAGACAGTCCTGCTGCCTTCCGGTTCCTAGACCTGTCCCCTGAGAGACCAGACGTTCTTTCTCCCCCTGGGTCCCAAGAAATAAATACCCTTCTTCCCTGGAGCTGGGGTGAGCTAGCTTCTGTTTCATGAGCCCTGGGCCCTCCAGCCCCCATTGGCACCCAGATTCCCTCACACCAGGTACAGGATGCCTCAGGGATCCGCGTCTCCTCAAGCCGCCCTGACCCACAGTGAACATAGGAGCGCCAGGCTGCTCCCAGCCCTTGCCACACTGCCCTCCCCAGGGCCGGGCGTGAGTCTCAGAGGCTGGCTGAGGACACGAAAGCGAGACAAGCCGCCACCTGATCCTGCAGGGGCCTCCCAACCTCACAGCGGACCCACAGGGCTGTTTCTGGAGCTGCCTGCCCCACAGAGATTTAATCTAGAACTCTGGCTCTGACAGGAAGAAAATACCCAACTGTCCAAGAACTAGAATTATTAATTTTCTAAAAACAGATGAATTCTGAAGTTAGAGAAGAATGGCTCCAATTCCCAATCCCAAAGTGGTAACGTGCATTTTGCTTATAGTACTAACAGATATCTTCTGTTGGTGGGCATCAAATTAAATAAGGATAGGGGCGCCTGGGTGGCTCAGATGGTTAAGCGTCTGCCTTCGGCTCAGGTCATGATTCCAGGGTCCTGGGATCGAGCCCCACATCGGGCTCCCTACTCAGCGGGGAGCCTGCTTCTCCCTCTCCCTCTGCCTCCCCACCCTGCTCATGCTCTCTCTCTCTTTCTCTCTCTGTATCTCTGTGTCTCAAATGAATAAATAAAAAATCTTAAAAAAAAATATTAAAAAAAAAAATTAAATAAGGATAACGTTACTGCATTTAAAATTTTTTTCAAGGCGCCTATCTGGCTCAGTTGGAAGAGCACGTGACTCTTGATCTTGGGGTTATGAGTTTGAGCCCCATGTTGGGCATAGAGATTACTACTAACTAAATAAATGAAATTTTTTTTCATCACCAGTTATGATTCAAAAGCCCAATAATGTTCATCTTTCCCCCCTCCTTTATACCAGCTTTACCGTAGTATGGATACAAATCCCTAACAAAATAAGTACCCTTTTCTTCAATTCAGAAGGATGCCCAACTCCAAGAAGTGTTGTTTTTTTTTTAATTGTTTTAATTAAGATTTTAATTTTAGGGCACCTGGGTGGCTCAGTTGGTTAAGCGATTGCCTTCGGCTCAGGTCATGATCCTGGAGTCCCAGGATCAAGTCCCATATCAGGCTCCTTGCTCAGCAGGGGGTCTGCTTCTCCCTCTGACCCTCCCCCCTCTCATGTGCTCTCTCTCTCTCTCTCATTCTCTCTCAAATAAATAAACAAAATATTAAAAAAAAAAATAAGATCTTTACAATTTGCAGTGGTCTCCCATATTTCCTAGTCTATTCTGTTCTGCTGTATTTTTTAAAAAGTTGGTTAAGGTTTTCACAACCCAGTAGTGGGTCCTCAGCAGCTATTTCAAAAACACCTGCTCTAAAGTAATGAAACTTGTTTTAAGCCATCAAAATCCTCCCAGCTTAACAGGCATATCTTCCAATCCAGAATTTAGAGTGCTGCCCAGGGTTTGGAAACACAGGGAAGACCCCAACCAGTGATCCCAGCTCCCCCATCCTTTGCAGCAGGTGGGCAGGGGGTGAGGGGGGAGCTCGGTGGTCCACTCACCTTAAAATGGAAGGAGCTTGCAGGGGACCCGCTGGAGCCATACTGCTCACTCTTCGTTAGGTTGCTGTAGTAGTTATTAACCTTGGAATTGACATTCTGGTGTGACCTGGGGTCATCAGTGATGGGGCAGATGAAGTAATCTTCCTCATCGTCACTGTCGGCCTCGGACTCGCCGTCGTGACCAGCCCGGGGGGTCTGGCCGCCATCAACACCTTCCAGGCGGAAAATGAGGTCTTCGTCTGCCATGTTCCCGGGGTGCCCGTGTTACCCAAGGGGTGGGCAGCAGAACCAGAGCTGCAGGGCAAACACAGCGGTGCGGGTCCTATAAGGGAAGCAAGATGGTGGGTGCCGGGGCCAAGGGGGTGAGAGCTCGAGGTGCACCTCACCCTGAATGCCCCTGGTGACAAAAAGAGCTAAAGCCCTTGGAGTGAAAAGTACAGCTATCTTTTGGGGAGGTACACTTAGCGGCAGCATCTAGAACATTTTAAATATACAAACCTGTCGGCCCAGTAATTACACTTTGATGAACTCAGTGTTTGAAATAAGGCAGGGAAAATATATGCTTCTTAAGCAACTGGAGTGATCTTTTTTAGAACATAAAGTAGATCTGATCATTCCCCTGCTTAACACCCCCCCCCCCCCCCCCGCAGCTTCTCTCCACATTAGTAATAAAATGCAAAAAGGCTTTTCAGGCTACAAGGCCGGCTTTAGTCTGGTCCCTGCCCACTTCTCCTCTGGCCTTGGCAGCTCTCCAGGCCCACTGGCTTGCTTTCTGTTTGGTGAACACGGGGAGCCCATTTCTACCCCAGGGCCTTTATACTTGCTATTCCCTGTGCCTGGAACAATCTTCCCAATCTTCCAACAGTGGGTTCTCTTTCATCAGTTGGATCCTGACTCAAGAGAAATCTGGAGAAATCTTCTCAGGCTCCTCAATTCAAAGAATTCCTCTCAAATGCACATCTGTTACTCCCTAGCACATCTCTCTGCTTTATTCTCCATGCAGAGATTTTCCCAAGCTGAAACCTCTTTTACTCTTTTACTGTCTGTATCCCCAGTGCCTCAGAGTGCATGGCATAGAGTGGGCACTTGATACACATGCCCAGAATGGTTGAGTGGCCCAAAGAATGTTCTTAGCATGATCAATAACAGCAAAAAAAAAAAAAAAAATGCTAACAGCCCAAAATGTCTATCAGTGGAGGTTTGTTAAATTAATTATAGCTCTCTATACCATGCACTGTTGTGTGACTATTACAAAGAAAGGGGAAGCTCTAGATATACAAAGACATGCAAAAAGAGTCAAGAAAAAGTTCAGCAAGATTTTAAAATACAAAAGTCAATAGTACTTTTGTGCACTTAGCAATGAAAGATCCAAAGACGAAATTAAGAAAACAAGTCCATCTATAAAGAACATCAAAAAGAATAAAATACTTGGGAATAAACTTAATAAAAGAAGCACATGGGGCGCCTGGGTGGCTCAGTTGGTTAAGCGACTGCCTTCGGCTCAGGTCATGATCCTGGAGTCCCGGGATCGAGTCCCGCATCGGGCTCCCTGCTCGGCGGGGGGTCTGCTTCGACCCTATCCCCTCTCATGTGTTCTCTCTCTCTCATTCTCTCTCTCTCAAATAAATAAATAAAATCTTTAAAAAAAAAAAAATAAATAAAAGAAGCACGTGACCCGTACACTGAAAAATAAAACACACTGAAAGAAATTAAAGATCTAAAAAAAATGGGAAGATATTCTGTGTTCATAGATCAGAGGATTTAAAATTGCTAAGACGGCAATACTCCCCAAATGGCTCTACAGACTCAAACCAACCTATCAAATTCCTAGTGGCTTCTTTGAAGAAATTAACAAGTGCATGCTAAAGTTCATATGGAAATCCAAGGGACCCAAAATAGCCAAAACAGTCTTGAAAAAAGAGGAACAAAGTTGAAGGAATCACACTTCCTGAATTCAAAACTTGCTATGAAGCTACAGTAATCAAGGCAGTTGGTATCAGCATTGGGAGGGACACAGATCAGTGGAATAGATTTGAGAGTCCAGAAATGAACCCTGATGTTTACAGCCATTGATTAGGACAAGGGCGCCAAGACAATTCAATGGGGAGAGCATAATCTTTTCAACAAACGGTGCCGGGACAAGTAAATATACACATGCCAAAGAATGAAACTGAATCCTATCCTTACAACTAGTCACAAAAAATAACTAAAAATGGATCAAAGACTTAAATATGAAAGTAAAACATTATCTAACTCTTAGAAAACAACACAGGAGAAAATCTTTGTGATGGGGGCAGGCAAAGCCTTCTTAGATATGACACCAAAAGAACAGATAAATGAGGCACCATCAAAACTAAACACTTGTGCTTCAAAGGACGCCAACAAGAGAGTGGAGAGATCATCCACAGAATGGGAGAAAAGTTTTGCAAATCGTATAGCTGATAAGGGACTCTATAAAGAACGTAGACAACTTAACAATAAAATGACAAATAACTCAAACAAAAACTGGGCAAAGGGCTTGAGTGGACTTGAATAGACATGTCTCTAAAGAAGATATACTCATGACCAGTAAGCACATGAAAAGATACTCAACATCATTAGTCATTAGGGAAATGCAAGTCAAAGCCACACCCACTGGGATGGATATAATAATTAAAAAAAAAACAAAAACCAGAAAATAACAAATGTTGGCAAGGGTACAGAGAAACGGAAACCCTCATACACTGTTGCTAGGAATGTAAAATGGTACAACCACTTTGGAAAATAGTCTGGCGGTTCCTCAAAAAGTTAACCACAGAATTACCATATGATCCAGCAATTCCACTCCTGGGTATACACCCAAGAGAAATGAAAACATCCACATAAAAACTTGTATACATATGTTCATAGAAGTATTATTCATAATAGCCAAATTAGGGAAACAACCTAAATGTTCAGCAACTAATGAATGGATAAACAAAATGTATCCACACAGGGAATGCTAAACAGCCACAGAAAGGAGTAAAGAATCCAACACTTGGGTGAACCTTAAAATCATCATGGTGAGTGAAAGAAACTGACCAAAAACGACCATATATTGAATGATTCCATTTATATGAAATGTCCAGAGAAGGCAAATCTATAGAGACAGAAGGCACGTGAGTGACTGCCTAAGGATGGGGAAGGGGAGACTTGGGGGAGGGAATGGGGGGCAATTGCTAATGGGTTTCTTTGGAGCTGGCAAAAAATGTTCTAAAATGGGGCACCTGGGTGGCTCAGTCAGTTAAGCGTCCGCCTTCGGCTCAGGTCATGATCCCAGGGTCCTGGGATCGAGCCCTGCATCAGGCTCCCTGCTCAGTGGGAAGCCTGCTTCTCCCTCTCCCACTCCCCCTGCTTGTGTTCCCTCTCTCTGTCAAATAAATAAATAAAATCTTTAAAAAAAATAAAAATAAAAAAAATAAAAAGCAAGTTGCAGAACAGCAGGTATATCATGGGGATCCTACTTGTGTTCAAAGAAAAAGGACGGGGCCTACTTAAAATAAAAAAGAAAGAAAAAAAAAGAGAAAGGTCATTTGTAGAGGAATTAAAGCTTCCCTCAGGGCCCCCTGGGAACTCGAGCAGCAGTGGGATGGGCAGCAGCAAGGGAAGCTGGCTGCTGGGCAGGTGGAGGGAACTTTTAAGAACTTTGTACACTTCTATACTGTTGTCACTTTTTACAAAGCTGGATTGCTTTCAACATAAAATAACAAATAAGTGAAAACAATTTTAAAACTTTTTTAGATCAAGGTAATGATTCCTGTTATTCTTAACGGCTCTTTCCATCGGCAGCCAGCCTTCTAGATCAGAGGCTCTGGCTCTTTCTTAACAGTTACCATAGCGGAGAAATACATTTCTACCCTAACTTAATCCACCCAAAATGTAAATTAAAATTTCAGGAAACCCTACTTAGCCTTACTCTGTACAATGCACTCTGCTATTTTCTTTCCGGCTCATTTCTGTTTTGCTTTAACCCTTCTTTTCGTTCTTTTTCCTTCATGCACCACCCGCAGTGATTTCTTGAAAATCCCTGCTCTGGGCGTCAGCTCCAAAGTTAGTTTCTTACCCTGTGGGCAAGACACAGTCAGGGGCTAGAGCCAATGCCTCAGCCACCTGACCCAGCCTGTGACCAAACACTGCCCTGGGCCCTGGGCCCACTTCTCTTCCCTTCCTGGCCGCTCCCAGTCCCAGTCCCAGTGCTTTTACTCTGCCCTGGTCAGCCCTTGGCTGGAACCTCTGCTGACCCAGCCAGGTCACTGGCCTCTGGGGGGGCTGGGATGGTGCTGGGCAGGGGGCCAGAACCACAGCTTCGGTCTGCAGACCTCCAGGCAGTGTAGCCCAGTGGTGAGGAGCCTGCACGCAGGTACAAGTCCAAGCTGTGTTGCTCGTGACCTTGACTAAGTTGATTCATGTCGCCAGCTCCCCCACGTGCGAGGGAAGCAGAGTGAGGAAGTGGCCTGAGGTTCCACAGCCAGTTTGCAGGGGAATTATGACCAGAACCCCAGCCCCTGGCCATGTCCCCCCACACAGCCCTGACCTTCTCCGTGACCCTGGGAAACAAAGGGAGCTTCAGACAAGCAGCTGTGATCCTGCCTGGCACAGCGCCTTATACTCAGCTGGCACGTGATGTAGATTCCAGAAGTGAGGAGAGCAGGAGCCGTTTGATGGTTTTTCCGTTGTCATAAATTTGCTCTTAAGGCAGCTGTGGCATCGCCGCTAACTGTCCCCCAACAGCTGTTCTCTCCCTCTTATTAACAACCGCTGGTTTTTGGCTAAGCACATCGCCGCTCCAAATAAGGTCTACATTTCCCAGATTCCTTTAAGTTAGGCGTGACCATGTGACCAAGTTCTGGCCAAGGGGATATAAACAGAAAGGCTGCTTTCAACTTTAGGGAAGAGTTTTTAAAGGGAGGGAATGTGCCTTTCTGGACTCTTCCTCCTTCCTGCTGGCTGGAATGGAGGTGTGATGGCTGGAACTCAAGCAGCTATTTTTAACCAGGAAGAGGAAACCACATGCTGTGGATGGCAGAGCCATGAGACAGAGGGAGCCTGGGGCAGCATAATCTTACATCACGGGGACTCACAACCTTCAGACTCTGCTATCTAAACTTATATAATCGACTGAAATTTTCTTCTTTCCCCTACTTGCTAATTCAATCCGGTCCAATAACCCCATCTCTCCCACAAAAAGTTCACATCACATCTCTTAATGCCAAGTCAATACCTGGGTAGCATCAGCCTGGGAAAACTATGGTCTCAATCCAGAGCCCACACTGGGCAGCGCCTCCTGCATTTGCCCAGGAAGACTGGGCCCTGGAGGATGCTGGATTCCCCTAGGAAGGCAAGGAGTCCTCACTGGCCCATAACTCAGGCCCACGATGCCTGTTCCAACACCAGCCAGGGCCCTGGCCTCCCAGGAATCTCCATCCGACCTGAGCGTCCCTCTGACCACAGGGGCCTGCTCCTGTTAGCGAGGAACCTGAGACCGGGAGCAGGACCCCAGCCCCCAAGACATCAGGATTCTCTAGAAGGTTTCTTCTGCCCTCACTCGGACATCCAGATCTTCCCCTCCCAGTCCCTGACACACCTTGGGAAAAATATTTGTATGGAGAGGCAGCGGAGTGGAGTTCTGAGTCAGACCCGAGTTCAAGCCCCAGGTCTGCCACTTCCTCGCTGGTGACATTACCTCCCAAGCCCCAGCTCCCTTGCTGTCATCCAGGATGAAGAGTTTTACCCGCCCCATTAACTTAACCGTGCTAACACAGAGCCAGCACTGACTCACAGAACTAGCGTTATCATCATAAATAACCGTGGGCTGAGCCTTGGGCCCCAGCCATGCTGGTAACCTGGATACCTGGTTAGCAGCCAAGCCAAGCTTCTTCAGGGGTCCTCAGGGGACAGGCTATTTTAGGCTCTGGCCAGGGAACCACTGCTCTTACTGGGTCTCACTATAAAAGGTTCCTCTGGCAGCGGCTGGGACGGAAAACAATGTTTGCAATGTCCAGGTCCGGGCCTGTGGGCCAAGCCACACTGACCGCTGGTCCTCCCTGGGGCTCCCCTCACCCCCCAGACCTGTCTCGCTAGCTGGAGAAATGAACTGCATTCTCTTGCCTGCCACTCCCAGGATCCAGCACCCCAGAGCCAAAATGGTCCACGCTGAGCTGGCCGGCGCACACATTACTATATGCCCAGCACGGCAGGACCCACCTAGTCCTCAACGGCACCATGGTGAACAGGGTGACTTAGGGGCCACCTTGCATCACACACCTGCTTCTGCTTGGGGACCTGCCTCTCCCCCACTCTCAGGTTCTGCGGTTGGGGTTGTCTAGATGTTACTTCAGGTAGATATTGCCACATCCCTAAATAATATGGTTTCTCTGACAAATGATGCAATATATGTTAAGAAAAAAAAAGAAGAAGAAGAAGAAGGTAGCGGGAGGGGAAGAATGAAGCGGGGGAAATCGGAGGGGTAGACGAACCATGAGAGACGATGGACTCTGAAAAACAAACAGGGTTCTAGAGGGGAGGGGGGTGGGGAGGATGGGTTAGCCTGGTGGTGGGTACTGAGGAGGGCACGTTCTGCATGGAGCACTGGGTGTTATGCACAAACAATGAATCATGGAACACTACATCTAAAACTAATGATGTAATGTATGGGGATTAACATAAGAATAAAAAAAATGGTTTCTCTGTTATTTCTTATTTTATCTATTTGGGTCCTTATCTATTGATTTCCTGGTGTGATAAATGAGACTTGAGCTTCCCTTGAACTTCCCACTTCCCTTCTGTACTCCACCACCCCCAGACTGGCAGGTCTTCTCCTGGTTCCTTTAGATCCCATGCCAAGAATGCTGTCTTATTGTACTACCAAGCAGAAGGAGCTGTGGGTTTCTCACAGTTTAGTGTGAGTTCAACTCACTGTGAGAGAGAAGGAAAGGTGTGGCTTTTGTGCAGCAAATGACTGATAAGAAAGCAGAAGATACTTCTGCTCCTACTGACCTCAAAGATGAGTAATTTTTATTGAAATAAGACAACATATGTGGACAGCGTCCTGTGTCCCAGGTGTCATGCTAAAGCCCTCGGCACAGACTCTCTCATCTGGCAATGACAGGAGCTGCCAGGCAGAGAAGGGACAGTCCGCTTTGTGACGGGGGACCTTGGCGGGGGGAGGAGGGAGCAGGGGCAGGCTGCCCTGGGCTGCTCCTGGCTGGTTCCAAGAGTATTTTGGGCCCTAGCTTGAGTCCTCAGTTTCCTTCAAACCAGAAAGAAAAGCCTATCTTGAAGAGATATCTGCACTCTCCTGTTCACCGAAGCATTCTTTTTAATAGTCAAGGTATGGAAACAACCTAAGAGATAAATGAATGGATAACGGAAATCTGGTGTCTATACACAACGGAATGTTATTCAATCTGTCATTTGCAAAAAACAGGCAATCCTGTCATCTGCAAAAACATGAATGAACCCAGAGGACATTATGTTCAGCGAAATATGCCAGACATAGAAAGACAAACATTTCATGATCTTGCTTATATGTGGAATCGAAAAAAAAAAAAACCCAAAGTCCTAAAAACAGAGAGCAGAAGGGTGGTTGTCATGGGCTGGGAGGTGGAGGAAACAGGAAGATGTTGGTCAAAGTGTACAAAGTTTCAGTTGTGCTAGATGAGTAAGTCCTGGGGATGTAAAGTACAGCCTGGTGACTATGGTTAATAATACTCTATTGTATACCTGAAAATCACTAAGAAAAGAGATCTTTTTAAGTTTAAGTATCTCTACACCCAACATGGGGCTCAAACTCAAGACCCCAAGATCAAGAGTCCCGTGCTGTTCCAACTGAGCCAGCCAGGCACCCCAAGAATAGATCTTTTTTATTTCTTTAAAAGATTTTATTTATTTATTTGAGAGAGAGAGAGAGGAGGGGCAGAGGAGAGGAAGAGAGAGAATCTTAAGCAGGCTCCATGCCTGATGCCCCATGTGGGGCTCCATCTCACACGCCTGAGATCATGACCTGAGCCAAAATCAGGAGTCAGAAGCTTAACCGAATGAGCCACCCAGGCGCCCCCTGAGAATAGATCTTTTTTTTTTTTTTTAAGATTTCATTTATTTATTTGACAGAGAGAGACACAGCGAGAGAGGGAACACAAGCAGGGGGAGTGGGAGAGGGAGAAGCAGGCTTCCCGCCGAGCAGGGAGCCCGACGCGGGGCTCGATCCCAGGATCCGGGGACCATGACCTGATCGGAAGGCAGACGCTTAATGACGGAGCCACCCAGGTGCCCCCTGAGAATAGAACTTAATTGCTCTCACACACACTTAAGAAATGGTAACCAGGTGAGGTGATAGGTATGTTAATTAGGTTGATTGTGGTAATCATGTCCCAATGCATATGTATATCAAATCATCCACATTGTATACCTTAAATACGTACAATTTTTATTTGTCAATTATACCTCAATAAAGCTGGTGAAAAAAACATTGACAAAAATCAAAGCCCGATATAGTGGCTAAGGGCCTGCACTCTGCAGCCGGGGGCGCTCACTGTCAATTACCAGCTTTCCCATTAGGAGCCAAGGCCCTGTTCTAGGGTAAGCCGTGCCTTCCCGGAGTCTGCGTCCCCCACAGGGGCTGGCACTGAGCAGGGCTCCACAGTGCTAATCAATACCTTTCCAGGCCGGGTTTTATTTATTTACTGGGGGTGGGGATAGTAACAAATGTGCAACATCAGAGGTTACTAAGTCAAGCTCATGTCAGTGTCTTATTAATGTCTGTATCCCTGGCATGCGGTAAGGTGTTCAAGAAGAAACATTTATTTAGGGGTGCTGGGTGGCTCAGTTGGTTGGGCATCAGACTCTTGGTTTTGGCTCAGGTCATGAGATCACGGTTGTGGGATCTAGCCCCGGGGCTGGGCTCCCCACTCAGCGGGGAGTCTGCTTGGGCATTCCCTCTCTCTGCCCCTCCCCCCACTTGTACACGCATTCTCTCTCAAATAAATCTTTTTTTTTTTTTTAAGATTGTATTTATTTATTTGAGAGAGAGAGAGAGCACAAGTAGGGGGAGCGGCAGGGGGATTGGGAGAAGCAGACTCCTCACTGAGGAGGGAGCCCAATGCAGGCTCAATTCCAGGACCTGGGATCATGACCTGAGCCCAACGCAGACACTTAACCAACTGAGCCACCCAGGTGCCCCTCAAATAATTTTTTTTTTTTTTAAAGAAACATTTACTTAAACTACTGCGGAAAAAATAGAGTTTAGGTCAGAATGTCAGAATAAAAGGACTGATTTACAGATGTCTATGCCCACCTGTCCCCTCCCTGCATCTTACCTCCACCTGCCCTGCCCTCTCAAGAACCAGTCACCTCTCACCACCAAGCTCTCACCTCCCAGCCCCTGCACCCCACTTCTGAACTGCCTCTCCATTACTAACTGTTGCCAAACCCCTTGGTTCCCTTCAAAATCCAGCTCAAATTTCTACTCCCTCCAGAAAGTCTCCCCTGGGTAAGATCCTCACCTGTGAAAAAGAGGACAGCTAACAGTACCCACCCCAGGAGACATCTGACAAGTCAGTGAGATCAGACGTGTGGTGCCTGACAGAGAAATGGCGCTCAAAAGTACCAGCTGATGGGGCGCCTGGGTGGTTCAGTCGGTGAAGCGTCTGCCTTCAGCTCAGGTCATGATCCCAGGGTTCTGGGCTTGAGTCCCGCAACGGTCTCCGCCCGCATCGGGCTCCCTGCTCGGCGGGAAGCCTGTTTCTCCCTCTGCTGCTCCCCCTGCGTGTGCGCTCTCTCTCTCAAATAAATAAATAAAATCTTAAAAAAAGAAAAAAAGTACCAGCTGTTATTGTGCCCCGACCACCCCCTGTGCTCTGCCTAAGTCACTTCCCTACACCCAGAGGCCAACATTCTATGTGGTGGGCAGAACACTGGCCCTCCAAAAGCTGTCCACATCCTAAACCCCAGAACCTGTGAATTATGTTCCCTTACATGTATGTAATTAAGTTAAGGATCTTGAGATGGGGAGATTCTCCTGGAAAATCCGGTGAGCCCTATATAAACACAAGGGTCTTTATAAAAAGGGGGCAGGAGGGTCAGAACTAAAGAATTGGAATAATGGAGGCAGGGGTCACAGAGAAAGATGTGAAGATGCCATGCAGCTGGCTTTGGAGATGGAGCTTGGGGCCACAAGCCAAGGAATGCAGGCAGCCCCTAGAAGCTGGAAAAGGCAAGGAGACGGATTTCCCCTAGAGTCTCCAGAAGGAACTCAGCCCTGCTGACACCTTGACTTTTGAACTTCTGATCTCCAGAACCGTAAGATAAGAAATTTGTGTTGTTTCCAGTCACCAAGTTTGTGGTGATTTGTTAGAGTAGCAATAGGAAACAAATGTAGTCTAGAAACAGTCTAGAACAATGTTGCCCTTCAGGGCACACTTGGCAAATGTCTGGAGACATTTTTGGTTGTCACAACTCTCAGAGTACACCTGGCGTCTAGTGAGTAGACACCAAGGATGCTGCTAAACATCCTATCGTGCACAGGACAGGCCCCCCAACACGGAATTCATTATTCAGCTCAGCATGTTAATAGTGCCCAGAGTCCCCGCTTTCGAATGATTCCGGAGGAAGGGCAAGGAGCCTTCCCTGGCCCACTCTCCCTTCTCGCCTCCCTAAAAGCAAACCTCCATGCATACCATTTCTGGTATTTCTCTTGAACTGAAGCAATTAGCTTACTCACCAATGAGAATAGCAACCCCCAGCCGAACCCAAGGAGATAAGTCAACATTTGCTCTGCCAAGGCTCATAAAAACTGCACTCCACTGTTCTTTGTGCATACAAAACGGTCATAGAGCAAAGGCAATTTTATTTTTTGAAAAAATCAGAAAAACACATTTTTCTGAGGCAATTGTGTTTTTATTTTTTATTTTTTTAAAGATTTTATTTATTTATTTGAGACAGAGAGAATGAGATACAGAGAGCATGAGAGGGAGGAGGGTCAGAGGGAGAAGCAGACTCCCTGCTGAGCAGGGAGCCCGATGCGGGACTCGATCCAGGGACTCCAGGATCATGACCTGAGCCGAAGGCAGTCGCTTAACCAACTGAGCCACCCAGGCGCCCGGCAATTGTGTTTTTAAAAAAAATCAGAAAAATGCAAAGCACAAAATATCGTAATCATAGCTTCAATTCGCAAAATGCACAAGAGAGCTTGATTTTTCATTTTTAGTCATTTGCTGGGCACCCTTCTCATGTACCCAGGACACTCTGTACTCCTGGCAGGTCAGACCATGTCTCACTTCTCAGGGAAACTCTGTGTTTATACAGCCTCTCGGTGGCCAGACCACGTGAGCGTCTGGAACAAAAGGGGCCGTGTCTTCCTCCTCCCCAGCTCCCAGCCAAGAGCACAATGCCTGGCACATACCATGTTCTCCGTAGATGCATGTTGCATGAATGAGTAACTAGAGAAAAGTTGGCAATTTCTACTGATATCATGGGCATTGCAGGTGTGCAATGGAGGGACTATCCAGTTACAGTTACAAGGCATCTGGGGGTTAGGTAGCCTGAGACACAGCTGAGATCCTGAGGATCTCAGGGAAAGCCTAGATCGCGGGGAGGCCCTCGAAAAGCACTCAGGACTAGGATCTGGCCCAACAGGCTTTGGGGACCAACAGATCTGGGTTTTAGTCCTGTCTCCGCCACACTAGCTGAGTGACACTGGGCAAACCACTGAACCCCAGTCTCCTCATCTGTAAAATGCACTCATCCAACAAAGTGGAGGAGAGCAAGCAAAGTGGAGAAGAACTAGGAGAGGTGGCCAAGGGCCAGAAAAAGCTCCTGTGGCATTGACAGCTCTCCGCCAAAGACTTATCCTCCCCCCCCCCCGACTACATTTCCCAGGATCCTGTGCATCCAGCCATGTGACCGCATTGGGGCCCGTGGAATGCAGGCAGAAGTAACTGTTGATGGTTCCAGGCAGCCCATTTTCCACACCCTGGTCAACTCTCCCTCAGTGGCAATCCTGCCCCGAGACACGTAGCACAGAACAGATTCGCAGCGTTTCAGTATCACTTACAAAGCACTTATGCCATAGCTTCCCTCAGCTCCCTGGAGGACACGAAGCCCATTCCCTGGTCTGCCTGGCACACAGCCTGGCCTGCCCTCCCTACCCATGCCCTGACCAACTCTTCTGTTCATCCTTCAGGTCTCAGGTTAGATGCCTCCTCCTCCAGGAAGCCTCCCCTGAATGCCACGAGGTAGGCACTATTAGCTTCATCCTAAGAAAACTGAGGAACAGACAGGCTAAGTGACTTGCCCAAAATCACATGGCTAGAAAGTGGGGGAGCTGGGTGTGAAGCCAATGTAGGCTGAATCCAGCCGGCCACCACTTGCTAAACTGGTCATAAGACCACTAACAGCAGCGGCCTCACCTGGGAGAGCTTGTTAGATGTGCACATTCTCGGGCCTCACTCCTGGCCCACTGAATTAAACTCTGGAGGTGGGCCCAGCAATCTGTGTTTAAAAAGCTCACTGGTGGTTCTGATGTGCAGTAAAGTTCAAGAACCAGTGGCCTAGAGAAATTCTCTGCAGCTGAGCCACCTGCTTTTCAGGCGCTCCCTGCGCAGTCCTTGCTAGGTGTAGAAAATGTCATAGCTGAAGAACTGAACACTGTCCACCCTCTGACTTTCTAGCCATTTAAAATGCTTCTCTGGGTGTCCCCAGCCCTGGGACTTTGGGGACCCAGAGACTGTCATCTCCTACTTTATTATCAGCGTGTTAGTGACGCGCTGCTTCCTTTGAAGCCTTCTTGCTTGTGCCCATCAGCTTTAGCTACAAGGGTTTAATCCAGCCAACATTTAAAAATCCAAGCTGCGGGGTGCCTGGGTGGCTCAGTCTTGGTGAAGCATCTGCCTTAGGCTCAGGTCATGATCTCAGGGTCCTGGGATTGAGCCCCGCACTGGGCTCCCTGCTCAACAGGGAGTCTGCTTCTCCCTCTCCCTCTGCCCCCATGCGCTCGCTCACTCTCTCAAATAAATAAAAATCGTTAAAAAAAAAAAATCCAAGTCGCTTTCATCCCATGGTGGGCACCACAATCACTTTCTAGAACATTCTCATTTTTTCAGTTTACTAAGGCAACAGTCTGCAGCTTCTTGGTCAGTGGAGCTGATCTCTCTAGCACAAAAACTTTTATTTTTTATCAGTCCGGCCGGCATTACTTTGGATGTAGTTCTGACCATCAATTTTTTCTGCTTCGGCTCTAAGAACCAGACCAGAAAGAGTGACCTCCTAGAGAAGGAGCTTGAACAAATCCAAGTTTCTGCTGTTGACCCTCAGCTTTCTTCCACACTGTTCTCAGTGTCCCGGCAACTGGCAATCCTGCCAAAAACTGGACAAGACTTCTTTGGGGGAATCTGACCAGTGTGAGAAAAAAGGCCTAAAGACACCCTCCCCGTTGGAACAGCCCAGCCAGATCACCCCTGAGGGAAAGGCCACAGCCAACAAGCCCCATGCACAGCCCCAGGCCTTCCAAAGAGCTTACTGGAGCCCCATTCTCTTCAGCAGACAAGGATTCCCAGGGGAGGCAGAAAGGGGGGCTCTGCTCCATGGTCACTCTCAGGGGCCCAGCTCTGCCCCCACCCCCGGCCATCCCGAGCCCTCCAAATCCACTGGTAAATGTGGGAAGAGGGGGAGAGAGGGAGGGAGGTTTTTAGGGTTCAAGCTTGAGAGGGGCACACGTTATTTCTGCTCGCATTCCATCAGCCCAAATGCAGTCATGTAGGCCACCAAACTGTAAGGGAGCCCAAGAAATTCAGCCAGGCGATACCCCAGGAAGAGGAGAACGAGTGTATTGGTGACTAACGGCCATCTCTGCCACATGATACATTAAAAACTGTTTATTTTATTTTTTAAAGATTTTATTTATTTATTTGAAAGAGAGAATGAGAGAGAGAGAGAGAGACATGAGAGCGGGGAGGGTCAGAGGGAGAAGCAGACTCCCTGCTGAGCAGAGAGCCCAATGCGGGACTCGTTCCCGGGACTCCAGGATCATGACCTGAGCGGAAGGCAGTCGCTTAACCAACTGAGCCACCCAGGCGCCCCTAAAAACGGTTTAAAATAAAATCAGGCCGGGGCGTCTGGGTGGCTCAGTCGTTAAGCGCCTGCCTTCGGCTCAGGTCATGATCTCAGGGTCCTGGGATCGAGCCCTGCGTGGGGTCAGAGCTGGCCATGGAGCCTGCTTAAGATTCTCTCTCTCCTTCTCCCTCTGCCCCTCTAAACCCTCTATAAATAAATAAACAGGGGCGCCTGGGTGGCTCAGCCATTAGGAGTCTGCCTTCAGCTCAGGTCATGATCTCAGGGTCCTGGGATCAAGCCCCACATCGGGCTCCCTGCTCCGCAGGAAGCCTGCTTCTCCCTCTCCCACTCCCCCTGCTTGTGTTCCCTCTCTCGCTGTGTCTCTCTCTGTCAAATAAATATTTAAAAAATAACAAATAAATAAATAAATAAAATGAGGGCTATATCCTTAATCAGTCAAAAGGTAGTGTTCTGTCACCAAAAGCACAAGACAGAAACCGTAAATCATAGAATGTACACAATTAATCCTATGTAATCTGAGACCATTTCAAGTGATCGTCATGCCCCCACTTCCTGCCTGCCCCAACCCCTGCAGAAGAACTTGGGACCCCTGCACATTCCCCTCTTTGAGAAGGGAACTCAAAGGAGGGGGGATGGCAATCCCAACTAGGTTACACCTTCATGAATTCACATCATCGAGAAGCTTTATCATATTTGTTAAGCTAATGCATGAACAAAGGAATGAATGTGTGCATACGCTATCTCTAAGCCCTACCTCCCTCCACTGGCATCCTTTCCAGATCAGCTCAAACATCACCTCCTCCAGGAAGCCTCCCCAGGCACCTCCCCCTCCACACACATCCGCACAGCCGGCAGGGCGGGCGGCTCCCACCTGCTTGCTCTGCACGTCCACGCTTGGTGCACCTTGCGTTATTAGTCATTTGTTAGACAACCCTGGGCCTCGGTTTCCTCCTCTGTAAAATCAGAGGGCTGCACTACGTCACTCAACTTCCTGGCTGAAATTGTGGCCCCAAGGCAGGCAGCGCCCAGGGCCGAGGACCCAGAAGTCAGGCTCCCAGAGTGTCCCCACAGCAGATGTAGCGGCCCCCTCCATGCGGCCCATCTGTCCCACTAGGGACGCAGCTGGCCTGGCTCCCCGCAATCCTCCACCCCTGCACAGACAGATCTAGGCCGGGACTTACCCCGGAGGCCTCCACCTCCGCGCCGCCACTCGCCTATCAATGCCCAGCCCTTGGCGCACATGTCAACGGAGCCTGCCAACACCCAAACTCCCTCCCGCAGCCAACAATGCTGCAAGGGCGCGTCTACACTATCCTAGAGGTTCCAGGAATTCAGGCCTCTTGTTCAGGGGCCAGGGGAGGGGATGCGACTAGGGGCCCTGCAGGAGACAGGAAGGCAGCGCTGCCCGCACCCTGTGCGGGTTCCGAGGAGCCCCGGGCGGAGGCCCCCAAACCTCCTCTCCCAGCCGACTGTGTGCCAAGTGTTTTCCCAACAGACACTGCCGTTAATCTGCATGACTCCCCCCACCCGTTTTACAGAAGCAAACACTGAGCCCCAAAGAGTTGAAACCAGAGAAGCAGCGCCCCCCCCACACACACACACTCTGCGCCGCCTCCGACCCCACTTCCAAGCCCCAACCCAACGCGCTCGAGGCGCCGGTGCACCGGGGCGCCCAAGGCCTGCAGCGCCGGATCCCAGTCCCCATCCGCCTGGCGACTCGCCGCCCGCACTCACCTCCCTCGGGCGGACAGGCACTGCAGCCGCTGCCCACGGCCGCGAAGATCCAGAGGAGTTGGCAGAGGCTCGCGGCCCGGTGCTCCAGGGTGCAGGGCGGGCGGGCCCCCCGAGAGTGCCGGGGAGCAGCGAGCGGGGCGCACGAGCCGGCGCTCCGGGGAGGCAGCGGGGGCCGCGCAGGGCGGTCGGATCGATCTCGGGGCGCGGGGCCGCCGGCACGATCACGGGGCGCGCTGGGCCGCTGGAACGATCCCGGGGCGCTGGGGACGCTTGCCAGGGGCGGGAGCGCAGGCGACAGTCAGGGGAGCTGGGGCAGCGGCAGCGCGGGGCGTCCGGCGTCGGATCCGGGCTGGAGCCAGGGCAGGAGCCTGCGGGCAGGGGCGGGGCTCTGGTCCGGCGGGCTCACGGCGCGGCGCTCACGTGGCCGCCCCCCGGTGGCCGTCGGCGCTCCTGCAGCCGCTGGCAGGGTCTCCGGGCTCCAGCTCCGCCTCCGCGCTGAGTCCGCGCCTCGCCGCCCGCTGAGCACACGCGCGTCCCCACCTAATGCAACGGGCGGGCCTAGCACCCACCCGCGAAGGGGGCGCCCGCCCCGCGGGTAATCTGAGAAGTCCTTTCCGAAATCATTAGAAATCCATCTCATTAAATCTCCATGCGTAAACTTAAAATATTTTTATCGGAAATTGCTTTTTTTTTTTTTGGTTTGTGCTTTGTAAAAACTTAGGCACTTATAAAAATTATTTGTACAATTATTTACTATCCCCTCTAGACGTTCCTTACCGTTCTAGTACATTACCGTATTCCTAACTCTCAGCGTGGGGCTTGGCACATGCTAAATGCTTAATATAAATATCTGTGCAGTGGATGGATAAATATGGAAAGGTATAAAGAAGAAAAGGATATAAAACTAATGATAACTACTGTGAACATGTTGATATTCTTCCAGATACTTTTCTAGTAAAATTTTAGAAATTTCACAACTCTTATTTCAAATATAAAAATAAGTGATATTTATTGAGTGATTTATCTCATTCTATCTTCACACCAACCCTGTGAGGTAGGTTGCATTAGCTCTATATCACGGATCATAAAACTGAGGGTCTTAGAGATAGATTTACCCAAAAGATTCCCTCCTTTTTTTTTTTTTTTAAGCGTTATTTACTCAAGTAATCTCTACACCCAACATGGGGCTTGAACTCAAGGCCCCAAGATCAAGAGTCAGGCTTCTCCAACTGAGCCATCCAGGCATCCCTGCCCAGAAGATTTCTGAAGTGACTCCTTTTGGCAAAGGGTATCTACATTTTAAGAGCTGGAGGGCATGCTGAGTCTTTGCCCAGGTGAAGCCCAGCAAACAGATTCCCCTCCGAGACCAAAGGCCTTCCATTTACCAGCGGCTATGGCCTCTGTGGGGAGCAGGTTCAAGTTTATGCAGCTTGGAGAGGGGGATGACATACAGGTGGCATCTCATAAGGTGGTGGGGGGAATGAAAAAAAAAACCGAAATGGTCTTGAAACCCATTATTCAATGTTTTATCCTTTGGCCTCTGTGCTACAAGCTTTGGAAAATACAAGAGCTAGTAGATATTTTGGTTTGAAGTGTTGGCTCCTTTAGTCATCTTGGGAAAACTCCTCTGGCTTTTGGCAAGACAAAATTGCACCTGAAATTCTGACTGTGGGAAAGTTGGGCAGGAACAGACTCTGAGCTAATCTGTCCAAGTCCAATGCCAAACAAAAAACAAAAAAACAAACCAAAAAAACCCTCACTGTATTACTTAACCACTTATAGCTCTGTGTCCTTGGGCAAGTTATTTAACTCTTCTGAGCCTCTGTAATTTTTGTCTGCCCAGGAGAAGTCCCCTTCTTTGCATGAGGATCTTGATTAGTCTTCAGGAAACCAGCCCATCCTATTCTCAGTTGGTGAGAATAGCCCTCCCCACTGACCTGGGGCCAAGAGTGGACACATGATAAGACCTGGCCAATCAGCATATTCCATCCCGGTAGCCCCATGAGATACTAATCTGGATCTTTTCTAGCAAGCATAAAAAAAAAGAGAATCTCTTTTCCAGAGAGTTGTTGAGCTGGTAGGATTTAAGCCTGGGGTTTCTGGACATTTTTTTTTTTTAAGATTTTATTTATTTATTTGAGAAAGAATGAGATAGAGAGAGAGAGAGCATGAGAGGGGGGAGGGTCAGAGGGAGAAGCAGGTTCCCCGCTGAGCGGGGAGCCCAATTCGGGACTCGATCCTGGGACTACAGGATCATGACCTGAGCTGAAGGCAGTCGCTTAACCAACTGAGCCACCCAAGTACCCTGGACATTCATTCTTATGGCAAATATTTATTAAGCTCTTATTTCATGCCAAGTATTGTGCTAGGAGTTGGGGGGGAAAGGCCTGCCTTCAGAGAGCTGTCTAATGGGATAAGAAATGGAAGAACAGCAATTTCTCACATGGTCATTATGCCATGCCATTTAAACTGCAGGTGCGCCATGAGTGAGAAGCGTAGCAGGCAATGAGAGATGCCATGGGCAAACCTGCTCAGGAAGGCTCTTCTGAAGAAATGACATTTGAGTGGAGCCCTGAGGGAAAAGTAGGCATCGCTTCCAGTAGCTTTAGGAAGACAGGTGCCCTGGGTGGTCTCAACAAGATGTGGACCAGATCATTCTTGGTTTTTGCCTGGTCCTTAACTTCCTCCTATAACCATCACACTAAGCTGTTCAGACTTTATTGAAGAGTTTGGGTAACAGAAAAGAATATATGAGGGAAAACATTACCCCATACTAGTGATGTTACACCATCCAACAGGAAAAATAAACCCTTCACAGGGGACCGTTCATCGGCACGCTCCAGTTCCAAGCCTTGCTCCCCTGTCCTAAAACCTCCCCTTCCCTCTCTCACATGGACAAACATCTCTTCAAGCTCGGAGGGACAAAATCCCTGCCTCTGTTAGAAAATCCCTCTTCCCACTGACAGGGATTTTTTTCCCCCTTTCCCACCAGAGTAATCCACAGGACTCAATAACCCATAAGACAAAAACGATATCATCAAGAAAGTGAGAAGTCACACCTGCAACTAATGTGACATCGTGACTGTGTGTCAACACTCTCTCTCTCTCTCTATATATATATATATAATTTTTTTTTGAGAGAGAGAGAAAGAGAAAGAGCATGAGTGTGAGTACAGGCTGGAGGGGCAGAGAGAATCCCAAGCAGCCTCCATGCCCAGCACAAGCCTGATGCAGGGCTCGATCCCACGACCATGAGATCATGACCTGGCCTGAAATCAAGAATTGGAGGCTTAACCAACTGAGCCACCCAGGGACCCCTTGATTTTGTGTCAACTATATATATACTTTTTTAAAGTGAAAAGACAACTCAGAGAATGGGAGAAAATATTCACGAATCATGTATCTGATAAGGGATTCATAGCTAGAATAGAGAGCTCTTACCACTCAATCATAAAAAGATAACCCAATTTAAAAATGGGCAAAAGAGGGGCACCTGCGTGGTCTGCTTGTCCCTCTCCCTCTGCTCCTCCACTGCATGCTCGCTCCCTCTCATACTCAAATAAATATATAAATAAATAAGATCTTAAAAAAAATTCATTTATATGAAACATCCAGAATGGGGAAATCCATGGTGACAGAAGGTGGATTAGTGGTTGCCTGGGGCTGGGAAGGGAGTTTGGGGAGAATGGGGAATGACTACTAGTGGGTATGGGGTTTCTGTTTTTGGAGTGATGAAAATGACCTAAAATTAATTGTGGTGATGGTTGCACAACTTTGAATATACTAAAAAAAAAAAAGCCACTGAAATTATACATTCTAAGGGGTATATTGTACGGTCTGTGAATTATATCACATTAAAGCTGTTAAGCCCCCCAAAAAAGTACTCATAGAGTCTCCATCTCACCCCGGATGGGTATAATCTTCCTACAGGCTCTTACAGGGATGGGGAACCACACTAGCCACATAGGCCACAGAAGGCAAATGGGTCTCAGGTGTTCACTGCTCAGGTCCATCTGTCCACAGGAGGCCGTGTCCATAGGGGTTATAGAGCAATTTCACGTTCATGGCAAAATTGAGCAGAAGGTAGAGAGACTTCCCATATCTCCCCCGTCCCCGCACAGGCACAGCCTCCCCATTATCAGTGTCCCCCGCCAGAGTGGTACATTTGTTACAACTGATGAACCCACACTGACACATCATTACCACCCATTAAGGTTCATTCTTGGTGTGGTATGTTCCATGAGTCTAGATAAATGTATAATGACATGTATCCATCGTGTAGTATCATAGAGAGTATGATACTGAGTATCATCTCTATCATATGATAGAGAGTATGAAACTCTCTATGAAACATAGAGAGTTTCTTGGCCCTAAAAGTCCTGTCTCCCAACTATTCATCACCCCCACCCCAAGCTCTTGGGAACCACAGTGAGATGCTTTAAAGCAGCAGCTTGGAAGTCCTCCTTGGCTCACCTCCTTGGCTCAGGTCCCAGGTCTACAAGGCATAAAAAGTGATGCGCATCACAGAACCATCAAATGGCCTGTGTGTAGCTATAGAAAGACTCACAGAAGTTATGAAATGACCACACTTGTGTCTTTTGGGTGGTGCATTTCTCCCTTTGCCTTCTGCAAAGCAAATCCCAAGATCAGAGTGAGGCGTTTGCCCATACATCTGCCTAGGAAAAGATCCAGAAGGACAGCTCAAGATTACTCTTTACAGTGGGTGTTTGTGAGCTGTGGGAGTCCATTGTGAAGGGCAGGGAGAGAATTCCCCTTCCACTTTATACATGTGATACGACGTTTGAAAAAAAATTTACAATGGGGATGCCTTACGTTACACTTCCAATTTATTTATTTTTTAAATTTCATTTTTAAGTAATATCTGCACCCAACGTGGGGCTCAAACCCACAACCCCAAGATCCGGAGGTGCACGTTCTACTGACTGAACCAGCCAGGTGCCCCTACATTTCAAATTTACACAGACGAAAAGCACCTTCCTTTACTAAAGCGTTGACAGAGTTTAACTAGGTGGAGAAATTAAAGGTGATTTTGTTTTCTTATTTGTGCTTCTCCTTCTTTGCGCAAGTTTCAACAAGGAACACGTATTACTTTTGCAAAGGTTATTTTTAAATGTCACTTCAAAACCCAAACTTTTACCAAATGAAACAGAACCTCAAAACGAAACAGTCCAGTTGCTTTGGTTTCGGTGGCCTCCCCACCCTTGCCTGACTGGGGCTGGCTTTGCACAGAAGCTGCCCTCTCCCAAACAGCACCCTTGAAGACATCAATCCCCGGAGAAGCCGAGTCAGCACGTCCGTGGGAAGTCAGACAGGCCAGGAGAGAAATGCTCAGTGGAGCAGATGAGCTCACGGCCTTGCTCCCACTGGATTTTTGGCATGAGGGCTCTGGGCAGCTCTGGAAGCAGCTCTCCTTCTCCTAGAAGACCTGCTCTTTGGCTGATCAGGCCTAGTAGGTGCAGGATTAATGCTCACTTGAATTAAATTATCAGAGAGAGTTGGGGTGGGGGAAGTTTGCTCCCAGCACATGGTCCAACTATAGGAGAATGCTGAGTCATGATGGGGGGAATCCTAAATAGGTCTCCGCTTCCTGCTTGAGGCTGCAGGTGATCTTCCAGAAGAAAAGACCACAGTTTGGCCACGTCCAGACAAAAGTTCTATGAGCTCTTGTGTTGGGCAGCTCCAGCAAGAAGCATTTGCCTCTGACTTTGTCTGGGCCCACGTAGCAAGATGGAGTGATGCATGCAAAACCACCAGTACGAGGAGGAGTCTTGTGGCCAGTGCTGTTCTAGGTCCTGGAGATATAACCTTGGGTGAACAAGACACAATCTGGAGATGACATTCTAGCAGGGCCCAGTATGGTCCTGGGAGAGACTCAAACACCCGCTTAAGACAGGCGTAGGGAGAAGTACGTGGAATAATACCACCAAGTGGTCAGCACCCAGGCAAGAACTCTGGTGGTGAGCATACTGCAGTACTGGGAGGGAGCTTAGGTCCCTGGAGTCACCACTACCACATCCCAGGTGCATGACACAGGGTGCACCTGGGTGGCTCAGTGGGTTAAGCATCTGCCTTTGGCTCAGGTCATGACCCAAGGTCCTAGGATCAAGTCCCACATCCAGCTCCCCCTTCAGGGGGGAACCTGCTTCTCTCTCTCCCCTTGCTCCTCACCCCTGCTCATGCTCTCTCTCTGTCAAGTAAATAATAAAAATCTTTTAAGTGCATGACATACATTACCACGTTCAATCTTCCTCTGCTTCATTCCACTGTAGCCAAGTGTCCAGAAGAGTGCCTGACCTGCGGCAGGTGCCCAAGGAATATCTGCAGAATGAATGAATCTGATTCTCACAGCTATCCTGTGAGGTGGGTATTATTATCACCCCATTACAGGGATGAATAACAGGCCCAGGGAGAGCAGCTAGTCAAGGCTCAGGCTGTGTGATTCCCAAGCCCATGGGCTGGTTTATCCACCGTACTGGTTTCCAATGACTGCTGTAACAATTTTCCACAAATTTAGTGGATTAAAACAACACAGTCCTCTTATAGTTCTGGAAGGCAGAAGGCTGAAAATCAAGGTGTCAAGCACTTGTGTTCCTTTTCGTAAGCTCTAGGGGAGAAACTGCGTCCTTATCTTTTATAGCTTCTAGTGCATTCCCTGGTCTGTGGCGGTATCACTGAGGACCTCTGTTTCTGTCTTCAAATCTTCTCTGATTCCTGTGTCTCTCTTCTAAGGACCCTTTTGATTATACTGGGTCCACCTGGATAGTCCAGAATAATCTCCCCATCTCGAGATCTTTTATTACACTAACAAAGTCCCTTTTGTCACATAAAGTAACATACAGGCTCTGGGGATTTGGATGTGGACATCTTTGGGGGGTATTTCAGCTTACCACACCACCTGCGTATCTTTGCTATACTGTATTTTTGTTATTTTCCTTAAACATGCAAGGAAATGGATACGCCTAAGAGTACGTAAAATTAGAAAAAAGTGGACTAAACGGATCTAAGACTCCTGAGGAAGGAGGAAGGGGAATAGAACTTGAGGTATCAAAAGAGACTTGAATCTTATCTATATATAGGGTTCAGTGTATTTTTTATTAAAGAACATTTGAAGCAAATACACAGAATGTTAACAATTAATTTTGGGTGATGGGATATAGAAATTTGCTATGTACTTACGTATTGTATATTTGCTCTGTATTCATTGCATTAAAAACCGAAAACCCTAACATAGCCTGCACAGAAGAAGGGGAAACTTGGGTCTTGGAAGGGTCTTGGGTCTTGGGTCTTGGGAGGGGAATCTTGGGTCCTGGGGCATCTGAGACAAGTCACTTAGCCTCTCTGCACTTCAGTTTCTCCCTTCCTAATATGCAGACAAGAAGTACTTTTGAGGGAGCCCAACATGCTAATAATCCGTAACAACATTCATTGTAACAACATTCACCTGGACCGGTGATTCTCACCTCGCGGTGGCAGGGACCAAACCATGGGGCCACCCAGGGCTTGCAGAGCTGACTTGGAGTAGGGATGGCGAGTCCGTAAGATGGGGACCCAGCCAGGTTCTGTGCAGAGCAAGGTTCCCCGTGGGACCCCCAGCCCCGAAAGGGAGGCAGGGACAGCGCGGTACCGCCCCCACGTGGCCGCAGACAGTATACGACGCACACGGCAAATCCAATGCACACACACGTGAGGACTGCATATTAATGTTTAACAGCTGGGAACTCTTCTTTCCTTTTTAGTGCTGCGTTCCGACCGTAGTTTTTGCTGCCGATCAAAAAAGTACTGTGATTCCAAGACGCAGAAGGGATCCACCAACCAAGACGCCTTAACAGGCGCAGGAAACACTTGGCGCGTATTGGGCATGCGCAAACCCAAGAAGGTGGGGCCACGGAGCATGAAACGCCACGTCATTAAACTAATATAGTTGCAGCGGAAACCGTCGGAGCGGGCGGTAGCGTGGCCGAGTGGTCTAAGGCGCTGGATTTAGGCTCCAGTCATTTCGATGGCGTGGGTTCGAATCCCACCGCTGCCACACCCTTGAGGTCTCACTTTTCCTGAACTCTTCCATTTGTTTGTCATCCTCTCCCAAAGCCTCTTCCTTTTTGCTCTTTTCTTACGCTCTTTAAAAAAAAAAAAAGGAAATGGAGTGCAAATGGAAGAAGGCAGAAACCACAGCCCAGGCCCTCTTCTGTGCACAAACCCACCAATCTGGCTACCTAAAAAACAAAACCAGAAGCGTCTCCTTACTTCCAAGGGAAAAGCATCTGAGATAACTTCGTTTCCAGCAGACTGCCTACATCTTTAATTTAATGCTCCAGGGCTGGAGGCCACAGGGAGCAGACCTCGTTACCCTGCAAAGACAAACGTTAGGTGGGCTGATTTTAATTATGACTTGAGTTAGGTCATAATTGGGAGGGATTCCTTTCCAATAGGGAAGGTTCCTTTCCAGCCCCCTCTGTGTCCTACGGAGAGCCCCAGCTGACTCCACAAACCTCTGTTGGTAGAAGCATGTCAGGTGACCCTACAGAAAGGCTGGGGCAGCAGAGGGCCTGCCCCACGTAGGGCTAGCAACCTTGGAGTCCCAGCTTCATTGATCCATCTCATAGCTGGTCTTCAGGCTTGGCTCAGGGGCCTCTCATCTATTTATTTATTCAATAACTATGTATGAAAGGTCTACTGTGTGCCAGAAGCCAAGTTCCCCCGAGGCTACAGAACACACAAGGCAGGCAGGTCTACTCACTCAGTTTTTACAGCTGCCGTAATTTCAAATTACACCTGTGAGGAGTCTTCTAAAGTGCGTGCTAACCTGGCTCAGGGTCAACCGAGGAGGTGACATTTAGCTGGGACTTGAAATTGAGAGGTTAGGTCTGCGAAGGTGGGAGAGAGGAGTCCCAGGAAGAGAAACAGCATGTGGAAGATCTAGCGGCAGATGAGAGCCTGGTGTGTTTCAGATACTCTGAAGTCAATTCAGGGCAGCTGAGCAGAGAGCAGCACGGACGGACTAACGGCAAGAGATGAGGCTGACCTGTTAGGCAAGGAGGGTCTTGAAGGCCCCGTTGAGGCTTTGAACTTCATCCTGAGGGCAATGGGTAACCATCAAAAGGTCTTAAGTGGGAGGGTGGCGTGTTCCAATTTTGGGTTTAGAAAGTTCCCTCTGGCAGTGGGAAGAGGAGGGTCCATTCAAAGTCTACCGCAGCTGTCTAGGAGAAAGGAGAGTGGCTTATACCATGGTTATGATGGTGGGTAGGACACAAAGGGTGGGTCAGACAGACATTTTGGAAGTGATCTGAGAGAACTCCCTGATGAGGATGTGAAGAACATGTCAAAAGTGATGACCAGGTTTGGGACCTGAGCCACTGGCTGGTGGCACTGGGGGTGCCTCTCCTCTCCCTAGGGGGGAACGCAGGATGAAGAGGAGTTCGTGGAGAAGATGATTCAATTTGATTCACACTGAGTTTGAGATGTGGGACATGGGCTTGAGTAGGAGGTGGGACACAGAAGTCTGGAGGTCAAGGGGACACTGAACAAATGATACAGCTTTGGGAGGTGGTGGAGACTGAGGCCACGGGAATGGACGGACTTGCTCAGGAAGTGTGCAAGGGGCCAAGACAGAGTCCTGAGGAACGTCGTCTTAAAGGGAGGGCAGTGGGAGAGAGGGGACAGAGAAAGGCTGGTCAGAGACACGTGGAAAACAGCGGTGGTGTCCGATAGGCCAAGAAGAGTGTTGCGAAGAGGCAGTAGAGGAAGTATGTTGAACACTGCTAAGAGGCTTGGCAAGATAAAGACTGAAAAATATCCATTGGATATGATTTATGGACAAGGTCAGTGATGACCCTGATTAAAGCCATTTTGAGGGGCACCTGGGGGGCTCAATCAGTTAAGCGTCTGACTCTGGGTTTTGGCTCAGGTCATGGTCTCGGCATTGTTGGATCAACTCCCGGGTCGGGCTCCTGGTCAGCGCAGAGTCTGCTGGTCCCTCTCCTTCTGCTCCCCCAACCCCCAGCTTGCTCTCCTTCTGTCTCTCTCAAATAAATAAGTAAATAAATAAAATCTTTTTTAAAAAGCCATTTTGAATGAGTTGAAGAGAAGAAATAAACGTAAGTGTGTACAACTCATCACAAAATTTGATTTTGAGAAGGGGGCAGAACCAAAGGAGCAGTACTGAGACAGGCAATGGGGACTCAGGGGGGAATATTTTTAAGATGAGAGAGACTAGAGGATATTTTTTAAATTTATTTTTTAGTAATCTCTATCCTCGACATGGAGCTTGAAACCACAACCCTGAGGTCAAAGGTCACACACTCCTCCCACTGAGCCAGCCAGGCACTCTGAGACTGGAGGATATTTTCGACACCCAGCCTTGGGTCTGCAACAGGGAATAGTTTCAGCACCCACAGTGGGAAACTTACGAATTCACCTTGACGGTCCATTTGGTTGGCTGTCCGCAGTGACAGCTCTGTTTCCTGCATTCACATTGCTTCTACTCAGTGTTTCCAAGTAAGCTAGGACGTCCTCCTTCTCTCAGAACCTCATGCACGGAGGGCCGGTTACCTGGGCAGCCTCTAAAGTCCTCACGGGAACTCGGTTTGTCCGTTGGGTGGACAAAGTGGACTCCCTTTCCAGTGGGTCAAGACACACGTAAGGAGGGAAGCTTTCTTGGCAGAGTGACCCACACTGGCCCCAGGCCCAGAGTGTAGCTAGGGAAGGCGAGGACTTAGAGAAATCCAGAAAACAAAGAAAGGGATCCCCCTTTTGTTTTTCGAAAGCTGTGTTTTGGCAGAAGACAAAAGATGTAGAAGATTAGGTGGACAGTAAAGCCTGTGTTCCGTGCCCTGAGCACAGATTTCTCAGGGTTGATAGAAAGGAAAGTCGGAGAATAAGGTAGTGAGTTTAGAGGCACGTGCATACTGAGAAGAAAGGGAGCCCCAGGGCTGCCGGCCCCAAATGGCCCAAGGTAGATGCCAGAGCTCAGAGGAAGCCCTGACATGGCTGGGATGCAGAAGAGCAGACATCACTGAGTGTGGTGTTTGAGCCTTGGGCAGCTCCTCCAAATGACTCCAGCTGCAGAGGAGGAACCCCCACGTCGTCCACTTCGAAGTTAGATATAACCCCAAGTTCCTCATTTATACAATGGGAACAATAAACCCTTCTGTAAGGGTGGCCCTAAGAATTAAATAAAAGCAGATAGATGAAAGCCCTTTCAAACTGTCAAGCATTAAACAGACATAAAGGATTATCACTGAGCTTTTAAAAAATTACATGCACACATGCAGTTTAACCGAGCAAAGGGGAGCATGCGCTTCTCAGCTGCTTCCCAAACTGTCTTAATTGTTTCGCATAGAGGGATACACTGGGGATGGCCATGTTGGCTCTAACACATTCACTCCCCTCCGCCACAGGTGTTGTTAGGCTTGTGATGGTTTTCTTCTCTGCCATAATGTGCGTGTGCACATTATGATATTTACATGGATATGTTTACTCACTGACAGCCTCGTACTCATAATTCATACCAAGACAATGGGAAGGCGTGTTTCTGTGGAAAGCAAGGCTCGATTAAGAAATTTTGTGGGTTTAAACATTAAAGATTATGGTGATCACCACTGCCCCCCTTATTAACAAGTAGAAGAAATATGAAATTATAAAATAGGACCAAAATAAGGTCTAACTCTTCCCATTATAATTATATTGGTACTTTTTCCAAAGGACCAGTTCTTTAAAAAGTTATTTTTTGAGATATAACTTACACATAATATTAATTTCAGATGTACAACATAATGATTTATGTATATATTGTGAAATGATCACGTCTAGTTAACATCCATCAAGACATATAGTTACAATTTTTTCTTTTAAGGAGAATTTTTAAGATCTACTCTCTTAGCGACTTTCACATATATAATATAGTATTATTAACCATAGTCACCATTACATCACCATGACTTCTTTATTTTATAACTGGAAGTTTATACCTTTTGACCACCTTAAAAAGTTTTGTTTTGGTTTAGATCCTTGCCGGTACAGAAGCCTGTGCTTACTAAGCTAAGTCAGACCCAGGCTAGTAAGCCGGAAACCCAAAAAGGCTAGGCTGGGTTAGGCAGAAGCCTGGGTCTCAGGTGACCCTCCCACCCTGACTATCAACACACAGGGAGACATGCATGAATGAGTGAACCCAAAACATTAAGGTAGCAGCAGATCAAAAGCAATTCTCCTAGAATGAGTCTATTCCAACATCTCAAGATGATCTCAGGACAAGCACAGAGGAGCCTGAGCGGCGAGGAGGGTCCAGTGTCCCTAGAGAGGCAGCAGCAGACTGGGAAAACGGCAAACAGACCTGCACTTGGCCTCTAGAGACGACTCCGGCCAGGCCCCAGGAACTCACCTAGGAAGCGTGGCTGGAGAGGGGCGGGGACTCAGAGAGGGAGAGGGCGGGGCTATCGCCGAATTACAATTAGAAGAGGGGAGGGACCAGGTCCAGAGGGAGGAGCAGGGCCAGTCGGAAGGAGAAACGAAGGGGAGGGCGCAATCCTACCGATCCGGCCAGAAAGAGGGCGGAACCAGAGCAGGGGAGAATTCGGGGCAGAGAGGGGGGTGAAGGCTAGGAAGGCGGACGAGGCTGTGCGGCTACCTGCTCAGTAACCCGGCCAGGCCAAGACCCAGAAGGCGGGGCCATGGCTCAAGAGGCGGAGCAGAGGCGTGCCCAGGCCCGGAGATCAGGACTGGGGCGGAGTCAAGACTCAGGGGGCGAGATCAAGTCCAGAGGGCGGGGTGTGGGCGGAGCAAGGGCACGGGGCCGAGCCCAAGCCCGGAAGGCAGGACAGGGGCGGAGTCAAGATCCAGGGGCGGGTCCAAGCCCAGAGGGCGGGGTGTGGGCGGGGAAACGGGCGGGGGCAAGCCCGGAAGATGGAGGAGAGGCAGGAGCCGACTCCGGCCAGTGACGAACTTCAGACGAAGGACGGCTGCAGGCCTAGCAGGTGCAGGGCCAGGGCGAGCAGCCCGAGCAGCAGCAGCAGCCCGAGCAGCAGCCGTAGGAGTGTCTGCGGCGAAGAGCCGCAGGGCCGCTGGCTCGTGGACCGCACGTATTGTTCCACGACGTCGGCGAAGCGGAACTTGTCTGGCGCGTAGCCCAGCTGCGCGCGGGCTTTAGCGATCTGGAAGGTGTGCGTCACGGCCACGCTGCGCACCTGCGGGGAGAGAGGCGGGGCTGCCGAGGGGCGGGGCTCTGCGGGTGGGAAGCACACTCCACCTTGTTTTACCGAAAAGGTAAAGAGGGCAGAGGTTTCCCTCTGCTGCACGGCAGTTTCAGAGAACCCGTGACCCTCCTCACGGAAGATTTCCTTTTTTCCCTCCCATCTCCATTTTCTTCGAGGGCGCCTCCTCCAGGAGGCCTTTTCTGGATCTCCCCCAGCCTAACTGAACTTCTCAGTCCCCCTAAAGTGAAGGTCCCTCTGCAGTTTCCCTTCCCCGGCCTAACACGGTGTTGGGACTCAGCCGGCACTTGCACATTCTTGGGTATGCACTAGGAGAAGCTGACCGCCCTGTCTGTGGCCTGGGTCCTGCTCTCCGGAAAAATAACCCCAGGAAATGCTCTAGACTTCCAGGGCGCAGCCTGCTTGCGCCCTCCCTGGTTAAGCTTACCAAAGAGAGGAATTCAATTATACAGAAGCGATTACTCTCCAGGCTCTGGGCGGCGTTTCTTCCCACTGCTGGGCCCAGAGGTTTCAAGGGCTGAGAGCTATCAGTAACTGAACAGGCACCGTGCTTGGCCTGGGCTAAATCCTTTCTAGGCTTTAGTTTATTTAATCCCCTGAGGTGGTGCTACCACCATCTCCTCTTTACATATTTGCTTTTTTCTCTTTGCATATTTGAAAATTAAAAACAGAGGTTAAGTGACTTGCCCATGCTCTTCCCTGCTATGCTGGGACTGGGAGGATGCCCTCCCACCTCATTTCTTTCTCTATTGTTCCTCTGCTGGACCCTGGGAAGGGGTCGGAGAGAGCTGCTGGATTCTCCCATGGCACTGAAACAGCCCCTCTGGCCAAGCTGCTGGTCTTTTTTTTTTTTAAGATTTATTTATCCATTTGACAGAGAGAGACAGCGAGAGGGGAACACAAGCAGGGGGAGAAGCAGGCTTCCCGCAGAGCAGGGAGCCCGATGTGGGGCTTGATCCCAGGATCTTGGGATCATGACCTGAGCCGAAGGCAGATGCCTAACGACTAAGCCACCCAGGCGCCCCTAAGCTGCTGGTCTTGTATGCTTGCGGGGGAGAGGGCAATCTTGTCCCTTTTTGCCCCAGGTATTAAGGTCAGAACCTTGGGGGATACAGCTGGGAACTAGATCAGCAGGGTCCTGGACACAATGCTCTCAGGCTTAAATGTCACCTTCCTTTGAGAAGTCCCCTTAACTTCCCCAGAACTGGCTTAGGTGCCCCTTCTGTGTGCTCTGAAGTTCCTCATAGTTTCCTCCGGTATAACTCTTATCACAGTGTGCTGAGTTGCCCGGTTACGGAGCTGTCTTTCCCTTGGGACTGTGAGCCCCTTGAGGTAAGGGCTATGTCTTGCCTCCACTACTCAGCACAATGCCTGGCACACAGTGGGTGCTCAAAAAATGTTCAATGAATCAGACTGAAACTGGAGGGCTGGTTGGTGTGTCACAGACTGACCAGCAGAGGGCGCCCGAGCCACAGCGCCCAGAAACCTCCTTAGCTAAGTAGGCATCCTTTACCCCTTCGCTGAACAGGGAAACCTGTAAGTGAAACCAGAGGGGCGGGGGCTGTTAATTCCCACCCAACCACAATTCAGCACTTTGGCAGCTAATTTACATGATTGTGATTCCTGAGTCATTTCACAAGTTGATGGTTAAGCTTGAAATCATTTAGGTCTGGTCTGGGTTCGAATATCAGCTCTGCTACTTAAGTGAATACTCATGGGCTGATTATTTCAGCCCTGTGTGTCTCATTTCCTCTGGAAATGGAGATAACAATCTACAATTTAGTAGTGAAAATGAAATGAGACAATGCACAATGCCTGCAATATCCATCACTCAATAGATGGCTACTCTTGTCATTCCCTTTCCTCTGGGAGTTAGGATGGCCCAGAGGAGAAACCACAGAGAAGTGCTTCTTTCTGTGGCCCATGCTCTCTCTGAGTCAGACAGCACTGAGCTTAAGTACGAAGCCAATGCCAGAACCGTGTGGCCTTGGACAAGTCACTAACTTCTCTAGTGCTCAGTTTATCATAAAACATGATCGTAATCTCTTGCCCTTCCTAACTTAGCAGGACATCAGAGAGAATCAGGTGAGAGGGTGAACTAGGACGATTTTGCAAGTAATGCCAAACACTTTATAATCTTCATTAAAACATCCTCTCTTTTCGGGGCTCCTGGGTGGCTCAGTTGGTTAAGTTTCGACTCTTGATTTCGGCTCAGGTCATGATCTTAGGTCATGATCTCAGGGGTCATGATTCCAGGGTCATGAGGTTGAGCCCTGAGTAGGGCTCCGTGCTCAGCGCTGAGTCTGCTTGAGAGTCTCTCTCCCTTTCCCTCTGCCCCTCCCTCCACTTGCACGCGCGCACTCTCTAAATAAATTTGTGGCTCAGTTGGTTAAGCATCTGCCCTCGGCTCAGGTCATGATCCCAGGGTTCTGGGATGGAGTTCTGCATTGGGCTCCTTGCTCAGTGGGGAGTCTGCTTCTCCCTCTGCCTGCCGCTCCCCCTGCTTGTGCTCTATGACAAATAAAAAGTCCTCTTTTAAAAACTATATGCGCTAATAGAAAACTGCATCATCAGCATTTGAGAATAGTATTCTGGACACAGTAGGCACTTAATATATACTTATTATTCAGTAAGCATGGTGCACCTAGAGGCACCAGGCTCCATGGGCACGTTGTCCTGAGAGTTGGTGGCGCCGGTGGGTGGCATTCAAAAACGTGAATGTTACCGAACCTGCCTTTGGGAGCCTCCAGTCTGGCAGCGAAGATTTGCTGCTTAAGAACAAAGTGGCAGGGATGAGGGACAGGCTCCAAGCTCATTGCATTTCAGACCAAGAGAGCACAGCCTAAGCAAAAGCCCAGAGGTTGGGAAGATTCTAAAGAAGCTAGTGCTAGATTTGGGCCCACCTGGAAGGTTCTGAGACCTCAGACAAGCATCCTGTTATGGCATCAAAGGGGTGAAGGGTGGGGCCAGTGGGGGTGTGGAACAGGAACCACCCCAGCAGCAGCCCCCTTACCTCGCTCCGGGTGAGCAGTGGGGGGACGCTGTAGATGGGCCTCAGGGCCAGGTGCAAATACTCCATCACAGCGGCTGTGCGGGAGACAGGGGCCAATGACCAGGGTGCCTCCCTCCGTGCAAGCTCCGGGGAGGCCCTCGGGGACAAATCAGTTGGGGGCATTATTTGCTTTGCGGGGGGGGGGGGGGGGGGCGCGTCTCTTCACTTTGCCAAATTCCCGTCCTTGGATTCCTTTAAATCAGCAGCTCTCAGCACGCGCTGGGGGGCCTTGTTTGGCTATGAAATGTGTCACAAGTAAGTTGTCGTTAATATTAAAGGACTGACATTTGAAAATAGAGCAGATTCACAGCTCAAATCATGCCTCCTCCTTTCACTCACTTCTATTCCAGTGTGGTCTCTTGAGGAAGAGAGAGAGAAGTTGGAGCAGAAGTTCTTAATCTGGGTGGCACACTGGACCACTTTTAAAAATGCTCATGCTTCCCCCGCCCCTTTCCTCTTGCTGCTGCTGATGTAGTGGGTCTGGGGGGCCACTGAGGCATTTTGATATTTTATAAGCTCCCCAGTGATTCAGATGTGCAGAGTTACGAACTAGTGGGTGCTAGTTAGCTCGCGAGGAACTGGAAATGTATATACAATCCTGTAAAACTATCAGAACTGGTGGCAGATCTTTTCCCACCTGGGGGTCAAAGAGCATCAGTCACTGTGGCAACGCTGGACATGAGAAGTCACCCCGCATGTGTGGCCTGGTGGGCAAAAGTTGGCAGATCCCTGCTTTAAATGGCAAGCATCCCAGTGCACTTAAAATAGAACAGATCTATAGCTAAGGTCTTCCAGGAATGCAGCTGTTTGTGACTTGAGGGTCATTGTCCCCTCGGGCTGACCACGCTGTGCCTGGTCCTTGCTCTGCGTTCCAGCTGGAAGGAGGCCAGCAGAGGTGGTGATGGAGGGCAGGGTGGTGAGAGTTAGAGGCAGACCTGAAGGGTGAGGAGGAAACTTCACATACCCCAAAAGCAGCCTTGACTTCGGGGTGACCTCAGGCGACAAGGCGGCCCCAGGGCTCCCTCTCCGCCTGACTGGCATGATGCCTCCCACCGCGGGCCAAGGGGCCGGCCAAGCCCAGGTGTGAATTCTGCCTGTCCCGCTTTCTCACTGTGGCCCAATCACACCCACCTTGCAGGTAGGACAGGGTTTATACTGGGCCAGGAAGAGGGTGAGGAGGCTGCCGGGCAAGGGCAGATCGGGCTCGGAGCACCTGCCCACGAGAGTGATGGTCTCCTGAAATTTTGTGCCCTCAGTGCCTCATCCACCTCCACCTAGTCCTGGCCCTGGGTCTGAAATGAGGTGATGCATATGTACCCGGCTCATGGAGGGATTTTACTACGCATACTCTTTTCCTTACCTGTTAGGTACACCCAGGAAGTAGGCACCTGGATCCAGGGCTGGCTGTACCCTAGCTTCTCAAACTGCAAGGAAACATGGCCCAAGATGAGAACAGGTCTTCCGGGGGCCAGTGTGGAAAGGCCACATGTTCTCTTTACCCTGGGGGTGAGCAGAGGTACCACTCGGCCACCCAAGGGGGAAAAACCCCACAGCGAGCCCCAACCCTGCGCCAGTCTTGAAATGGAAAGTTTTGATCTAGAAAAGTCAAGTTGGGCTTAAATGCATGGGTCGGTTTTTAACCTGGGATCATTCACATCATTTAGTGACTACTGACATTGCCTGCCGCCAAACGCATCATCACAGTGCAGCAGTTCCTCAAAAATTTAAACAGAGGGGCGCCTGGGTGGCTCAGTTGTTAGATGTCTGCCTTCAGCTCAGGTCATGATCCCAGGGTTCTGGAGTCAAGCCCTGCATCGGGCTCCCTGCTCCGCGGGAAGCCTGCTTCTCCCTCTCCCACTCCCCCTGCTTGTGTTCCCTCTCTTGCTGTGTCTGTCAAATAAATAAATAAAATGCTTAAAAAAAAAATTTAAACAGAGAGCTACCACCAGACCCAGCACTACCACCCTGGGGTACACACCCAAGGGAAATGAAAACGTACGTACACAAAATATGTATACACTAATGTTCACAGTGGCATTTTCATAGTAGCCCCAAAGTAGAAAAACCCCTAGTTCTATCAACTGATGAAAAGATTAACAAGATGTGGTATATCCCTAGAAGGGAATATTTTTTGGCAATAGAACGGAATGAATACTGAAAGGATGCAGGCTACACATGGATGCACTTTGAAGGCATGAGGTCAAATGAAAGAAGCCTAACACAATCGTTCACATATTGTATGATTTCACTTACAGGACATGTCCAAAGAGGCAAGTCTACAGAAACAGAGAGTAGACTAGGAGTTGTATGGGGCTTGGGGTGGGGTTGGGGTAAAGGCATAATTTTGCGGGGGGGGGGGTTCTTTTTTGGAGGATGAGGAAATATTCTAAAATTGATTATGGTGATGGTTGCACAACTCTGAATATATGAAAAACCATCGAATTATGTGCTTTCAATAGGTGAATCGTACAGTATATGAATAATATCTCAATAAAGCTGTTGACATTGATGTGCCTGAATGCCACAGGATGGATCCTCCAGCACGGGGCCACTGGTCGACCCCTTCCAGGCAGCCCTGGCCCCAAGAAGGGGTCTGTAGGGTACTGGATGAGGAGGCCAGGGTTCTCCGAAGGGCGGCAGCATAGGAAGCCCCAGGGCCAACACCTCCCTCTGTGCTTCAGTTTACCTTCTACTTACCCCTTGTGGAGCTTTCTCACACAGTATGGGGGTGTCACAAGCAAACACACACAGGGCAAGTCAACATAAATCAGGAGTCAGGCTGGGAGGGACTATAGCAACCCAGGGGAGTACATGGTCCCCCAAAGAGGCAGCCACACCCAGCTCTAGCCAGTTCCAGTGTTGCCCAGTGGACACTATCACCAGAGCTGGTTTTTAATGTGAAAGCTTCTGATTTTCTGGATGGAGGAAAGGATGACAAGGAGAGAAGATGTGCAGAATCCCTGAATCCTCACTCGGGGTGGGGGTGGGTGGATGTCTGGACACCTACCAGCGGGGCCATCCATTCGAAGAGGTTGACACTCTCCCCATCATTGATATAGTATGCCTGGCCACTCTGAGGGGACACACAGGGAGGGGGACAGTGAGGCATCTGCTCCCCAGCCTGACCCCACCCTTTCAGATGGCTCGGCAGCTGCCCCGATCTCCCCAATTCTCCTGAGCAGCCACTGAGGAGTCATGGCCATTCCCCAGCCCTGGGGACAGACCTGGGCAATTCCCTTTGAATTCTGAGGCTGCCACCCTGACTGGCTGTGTGACCTCAATAGAGTCACTTAACCTCTCTGTACCTCAGTTCCTTCATCTGAGAAAAGGGAAGAAAATAACAGGATCTCCCTCTTGGGCTATTGTGAAGATTACACGGGATGGTGTATATAAAATGCTTAGCATTCGGTGACCATGACTTCAGGACCAACAACACCTACATCACAGGGTCACTGCAAGGAGCTAATGATGCTCTATAAAGAGCCCCTCACCCCGAGCTTCCCTGAGCCTACAGTCCCACCGACCATCTTGAGTTGGGGTGAAATGTATGTGAGCCAGGAGTCCCCTAGGGATGGGGTACCCTGCCCGTAGCCAGCTGGGGGGGAAGGTGGGGACAGCACTGCAGGAGACTCACGGCCACGTAGCTCTTGGCCGCGGTGAGGGCCTCAGCCGCCAGCACGTGTGCCTGCACCAGATTGTGCACGTGGACCCAGTTCATCCGTGTCCTGCGGTCCCCAAATCGGAACATGAATAGCCTCTTCTTGATGTGGCTCTGGGGGGGGGGTGATAAACACAGACTCAAGTCTGGAGTGGCTTTGAATACCATTTATATGATGATGGCTCCCACATTTCTAGCTCCAGGCCAGACCCCTTTGCCCCAGACCCATGTCCCAATGTCTCCATGTGGTGGTCACTTGTCGGTGTCCTGGAGCGAGTGCCTGACCTTCCAGCTCCTGGTCAAGCCCCCCCCGCAACCCCATCTCACTAGACAGCACTCTGCGGCTCAGGCTGAAACCCTGGGGCCTCCGTTGGCCTTCCCTTCTCTCCATTCCACGCCCAACTCATCTGCAAATCCAGTTGGCTCAACACTCTATCCAGAATCCCCCTGCTTCTCACCGCCCCAACTGCTGCCCCTCTTTTCTACCTGGAGACCGAAAGAGCCTCCGAACTGGTCCCCACTTCCATCCACGGTCCCTGCAGTTGTTCTCCACACAGCCAGGGGGATCCCCCTGAATCTTAGATCCTGTGTCTTCCTGCTCAGAACCTTCTGGACGCCCACGCTGCCAAAAGAAGTCTCGACAATGGCCGAGGGGGCCCTTCTGCTCTGGCCCAGCTACCCTCCGACTGTCTGCTATAAACTCCCTTGCCCACTCAGCTCCAGCCACACGGGCTCCCCGCGGCATGTGCGGCAGGCTCCCATCTCGGGGCTTCGGACTTCCCTCTGCCTGGAAGGCTCTCCCTCCAGCCTGGTGTGATGCACCCTGCCACCTGCTTGATGAGGCTCCCCGGCTGCCCGGGCGCCCAGCTCCCACACCCTGCTCCCCCTTTCCGTCATTTTTCCAACGCACCTTGCACCTTCAAACACCCCTTATCATGTATCATGTTTATTACCCATCTCCTGGGAGAATATAAGCCCCACAAGGGCAGGAATCCTCTGTTCTGCTCACTGATCTGTCGCAAAGCCCCGAGCAGCGCCCTTTCTCGTTCCCGGGTTTGTACCCAAGCTGCCTGCCCCATATGGACCACCTTCCCTCTCCCACCCCATTTCCTTGGTTCATTCTTTCTTCCCTTTCCAAACAGCACAGGCATCATCCTGGACCTCCCCTGCCAGGCTCCCTCTGCTGTGCTCCCGTATTTTCATTCTTCCCTCCATGTAGCCCTGGCCACACTGGTTCTGTGATGGTGCTGCCTGTCTCCCGATCAGGCTGTGAGCAATCTGAGGACAAGGCCTACCGTCCCTCGTAGCTCGAGCGCTGGCACCTGACTCTCCCTGGAGAGGGGCTTCCTATTTGAAGACCCTTGTGCTGGCAGCACGGGATGAGCCATCTGGCCACCAGGGAGCCCACATCTGAGGAGGGACAACAGCCTCCCTCTGCCTCTTTGGGGTCATAGCTCCGGGACTCCCCGACCTGTGCCTAACCCTGGCAGGCACACACTGAGACCTTTGTTCCTGGTGGGTCTGCTAGGGGTAGGGACAGCTCCCAGAACTAAGAGCCCCAGGCTCAGGACGTTGCCCCAAGACCAACACAGTGACTGTGGACTGGAAGGGCCCCAATCCATGCACACAGCAGCCAGATTCATCCTGAGTCTCAGGGCCGGGGCTGGGCTGACATACCGCCACGCGGGGCAGGTGCCTCTGCTCTTCAGGGCCATAGATCCCTGGGGGCCGGAGCACACACGTCCACAGAGTGCCTCCTCCTAGGACACAAGGAGGGTGGTCAGGGACCCGGGGAGGGGTGGCCCAGCAGGGAGAGACACACAGAAATGCTGTCCACACCTTCTGGTCCTTGCCTGGACAGGTTAGCAGGGAAGACAGGCCCTTGGGGTTTCCTTATTCAAGTATTCTCAATCTGTTAGTCATTTAACAAACAACATTCAGAGGTTGCCCGACCTCTACCCCCAGCACTGGGCCCCGGGAATCCAAGGATAACCAAGAGGAGAATCCAAGGATAACCAAGAAATGGTCCCTGCCCTCATGACACTCACAGGCCAGTAACCAGAGGTAAGACCTGGATGCAGATATGTACACGGCCCATGAGTTTACCCGGCACTCGATAGATGTAATTTCCTTTGACTCCCCTGAGAGTCAACTGCACCCATTTTACAGTGTACAGCATCTTCCTTTGGGGGCCCCTCCCCCTCTGCACAAAGTCTTAGGGGGCTGTCAGTCCGGATGTGCCAGATGCCTCACTCTCTCCTGAGGTGGTGGCCATGGGACTCAAGCTGGGTCCATGACATATTCTCACCCAAGAACGTGACTCTCAGCATCACCGACACCAGGATCTAAAATCCTACGAATGGGTTCACCCTGAAGAGACTGGTCACCAGCTCCTGCCACCCAGTCCCTGGAGCTTCCCCAACCCTATCCTTTCCAAGCCCTGGTAGTCATTTTTCTGGAAATATATTTTCCAGAAACGATCCCACATCCTTCCACTATAAGTTCCTTTTCCTGGCAACTTAGCCAGGCCGGTGTCTTGGGTCATAGCCAAACACCCTGACTGCTTCCCCGCCAATATCCTCACTTTACCATGAGGCCAGTAGAGTGGGTTGAGTGGTGGCCCCCGAAAAGATATGTCCACATCCCACAACCTGTGGATATGACCGGATTTGGAAGAGCGTCTTTGCAGATGTAATTAAGGATCTCAAAATGAGATCATCTTGAATTATCCGGTGAGCCCCAAATCCAACCTGAGTCCTTATAAGGGACTCACAGAGAAGAGACATGTGGGCCCCAAGGAATGAGTGGGGCCACCATAAACTGCTGAGACAAGGAGGTTCTCCCCTAGAGCCTTTGGTGGGAGTGCAGCCCAACTTGGTCTCAGACACCCGACTGTGAATTGTGAGAACCATGAGAGAACACATTTCAGTTTTAAGCCACCAAGTTTGCCGTCCATTGTCCCGTTTGTACTGAGCTGAGATTTGCAGTCTTGGGGCTCTGCTTCAGAGACCGGGGCCCTCCATGCTGGGTCAGAGGCAGAGTCTCAGGGACCAGCTTGTGTTAGCAGGGACTGGAAATCACCCAGGGTGACCATGGCTGGACTCCTGGAAGGCAGGTATCAGGTGAGCTTTTCTGTAAACAGCCTGCAGCTCATTTTAAACTCTGGGTCACCTGGGCATGGTGGGGGGGAGGTCTGATTGCAGTTGACATTGGCTGGCAGGGCGCTGGGCAGCTACGTCACAGAGGGGCAGAGCTCAGAGTATCCATGACTCCTGACCACGGAAAGCTGGGGATGCTCGTATAAATAATTCTTGGCCAAAGGATTAAGTGTCTGGTTAGCAGGCTGCTGGTCTAGCCAGAGAAGGCCCCAGGCAGAGAAAAGAAGTCAACCACCCAGGGTCAAACCCCTGGGAAAACACAGCTGGATGTGTGTTCCCACTGGGATCAGGGGTCAAGGCCTGATAGGTCCAGGGTGCCAGGGTAGGGTGGGGAGGATTTTACGGAAAAGAACCCATGCTCAATGGCCTGCTCAGCTGTGGCTACAGTGAAGCACGATGGTTCAGATCCAGGCTCCAGGCTCTGGTGTTAGGCCCCCCTGGTGTGGGGGTGGGGGGTTCAAATCCCACCTCTGCCACCTAATAGCTATGTGACCTTAACGAAGTCAGTTCACCCCTCAGCCTCAGCCTCATCCCCCGTAAATCCACGGATTATAGTTGCAAGCATCCCTCGCTCTCCAAATCAATCTGGCTCCTCAGTTTGGAAAGCAGGGGATCCCTCAGGTTCTTAGCTCTCATGGATGCTGTAAAGAGTTACTGAGAAACTTGCATATAAAATTAGCATGTAAAATAGGGCCGGGCATATAGCAAGCGCTCGGTAAATGCAAACTGTCCATATTCTTTTTTCTTCCTTTTAAACAGGCAACTGCCTGTTATTATTTTATTCTCATAAAAGCTCTTCGAGGTAGATTCTACTATCACCCACATTTTGTTACAGATGAAGAACCTGAGGCATGGAAAAAAGGATACTGCCCAAGATCACATCACAAAGCTAAGAGGTGGTGGTGTCGGGATTTGAACTCACTTCAGTCTAAGCCAGTGTGTGGAAGCAGCTACTGTGTCATACTTACACCTGTCCATATTCTTTTTTTTTTTTTTTTTAAGATTTATTTATTTGAGAGAGTGGAGAGATCCACTCCTACGTGGCAGAAAAAAGACCCACTTCTATCCAGTCTCTTGGTCCACTCAAGACCGTGAGCAACACGAGGACAGGGCAGGACTGGACCTGACTTTCTCGGGACCGTGTCCCTAGTGGGGTTCGGGCACACAGCAGGTGTTCAGAATTTGTGGAGTGATGAGGGATGAAGGCCCTGGGGAGCTGTCCTATTGAAGGAAGGTGAGCCTCAGAGACACAGAAGCTAAAAGCCGCACTCCCCCGTGCACTCTGGGGGCGGCAGCAGGGCCCCACGATACTCACCTGGGAGAGGTGTTCCGTTGGCCATGAGGGTCAACTGGTCAGCGATGGCTTTGGTTCGTGAGTAGTGGTCCACGTGCTGCCAGAGGAAGGGAGAAGGGAGCCACCAGGCAGGGGCCAGCGACCCTGCTGGGGAAGCCTGCCCAGCCCACCCGGCACTGGGCCTGCCCCTCTGCTTCAGACGACACAGGGGTCAAATTCTGGGGACCCCCCTGGGGCCCTGAGCCCCCGTGCTTTTCTTCCCCCCCCGGGTGGGAGCAACAGGAGCAGAGTTCAGAGCAGGGACAACCAGGATCCCTCTACTCAGGGAGGCTCTTGCCGGCCCCCAGGGCTTGCTCTCGGATGCGGATGCCGCACGTGGGCTGGATGGACTATTTCCAGTTGGTTCTTTAGTGTCCGTGGCTTTTTCACATACATCATCTCATTTCCTGCTCGCCACACACCCACGGGGTGGAGTGGTCACGCCCGGATGAAGAAATAGAGGCTCAGAGTAAAGTGACTTGTGCAGAGTCCCACAGGTAGAACATGGCCGGGCTGGCTCAAGGCCAGGTCTGTGTGATTGCAAACCCCCTGCTGGCATGACCAGCTGAAATAGGAGGAGGCTTGTGCTACTCAGTTTTGGGGACCCCTTCTTCATGGGGCTCACCCTGAGTCGTGAGGTTGACCCTGGTTTCTACCCATCCCTGCCCTGTGGGCTGTGGGTCCCGGGCCCAGGGGCCCCGCCCACCTCTCCTAGAAGCCACGTACCTTCTCCAGTGGGAAATATGGCACAGAGTCCTCATCACCCTGTTCTATGGGCTTCCCGCCGAACACGACATTGACTGTGCTGGTGTAGATGAGCCTTGGGACCCGCCGACGGACACAGACTGCAGTGACAGGGGCGCACACAGCAACACACACACACATGCACACACCCACACGCACACGCACACACCCACACACCCACACGCACACGCACGCGCACACACGCACACACACACGGCCAACATGAGCGGGAGTTGGCTGAGGAGGTGCCCACTGGGACCCAGTCTTGGACACACATCCTGGCCCCTGGCCCAGAATCCAGAGATGCTCAGGAGGGGAGGGGGATGGGTCAATCCCTGCTCTGTGAGGCCCTGGGGGCCAGGCTGGCTCACTCCTCCCCAGTATGGCCCTGGGCCCTGAGCTACCTTGCAGGGGACCAGTCAGAAGAAAGTCTCACTCGATGGGGGCACAGAAAAAAAGACACTCTAGAATCAGAGAGAAAAACAGGATGTCGCATGCCCAGAGAACTCAGATGTGGGTCTTGTATTTCAGTGACTTTTCTAACCCTTAATCCCTGAAATGCAAACCCCGCGCTGCCTGTGTCCCCAGACAGGCTGTGGCCACGCTGACCCACCCCACATGCGGGCCCGGGCAGGTCCGCAGCACAGTTAGGATGTGCTGCCCACAGGCCCTCCGCTGGGGTGGGCAGGGGGAGGGGAGGAGGGTCCCACCTCTCTTCCCCTCCCCTGTCCCCAGAGCTGGGCCTGTGGCAGGAAAGGGGACAGAAGCAGGAAACACACAGCAGGTCACACTGAGCTCTGAGTGCCTACCATTGATCACTACTTTGGTGCCTCCAACATTTATAGACTCAATCTGCTCTTTTTGCAGCTAAAAGACAAGAGGGAGGTGGGAAAGTGGTGGTGCTGCTCAGACCTCCTCGAGGAGGCCACTGAGGCCCTAAGGTGGGCTTAGGGTGGGGCCGGGCGGGGGCTGCAGGATGTCGGGCTCGGCCGCAGGGATCTGAGTGCAGGAGCCCTGGGCCCTGGTGCCCAGCTCTGCCACGGTCTCCCGGGGCGGCCCTCAGCTCCCTCGTCTGTGAAGTGACGGCAGACCCCCTCGGGTGGTCGGCAGGACTGAATACACCCGTGGCAGGACTGGGTACAGTGTGTGACACAGAAAAGGGACCCAAAATGTGTTGGATCATTTCCTCACTCTGGCAGTCTGGGTTTCCTTAGCCGTCGGACGGACAGGGTAACTCTGTTCATGTTCTAGAGAGGTTCTGTCTACACAGAGAGAGCTGCTTGTGTTTCCTGGGACACGGAGAAGCCTTTACGTCTCACTTAATTCTCACCACCAACCCGGAGGTGGGTTCTGTGTCAATTTTTAAACTATATTTATTCTCATTGCAGTTGTTTTTGTTTAATAGGTAATACAATTGCAAAGTTAAACATAACTCAAATAGGGGCGCCTGGGTGGCTCAGTTGGTTAGGCGACCGACTCTTTTTTTTTTTTTTAAAGATTTTATTTATTTGACAGAGAGAGACACAGCGAGAGAGAGAACACAAGCAGGGGGAGTGGGAGAGGGAGAAGCAGGCTTCCTGCCAAGCAGCGAGCCCGATGCAGGGTTTGACCCCAGGACTCTGGGATCATGACCTGAGCCGAAGGCAGACGCTTAATGACTGAGCCACGCAGGCGCCCCAAGGCGACCAACTCTTGATTTCAGTTCAGGTCATGATCTCAGGGTCGTGGGATCGAGCCCTCTATTGGGCTCCAGTCTCAGTGCCGCGTCTGCTTGAGATTCTCTCCCTCTCCCTCTGCCTCTCCCCCTCGCCCTCTCTCAATAAATAACATACTAAAAAATATATTAAATAAAAAAATAGAATATTAAAAAAACCCCTCAAACAGTAAAAAGGGTGTACGGGAAAAAGAAAATTTCCTTCCCACTCCTGATTCCAGCCTTCCCTCCCACCCCCCCACAGAGGCAACCACCGTTATTGTTACAGTCCGTGTATTTCTAGACATAACGTATACTTATTTTTTTTATTTTTTTATTTTTATTTTTTTATTTGACAGAGAGACACAGCAAGAGAGGGAACAGAAGCAGGGGGAGTGGGAGAGGGAGAAGCAGGCTTCCCGCTGAGCAGGGAGTCCGATGCGGGGCTCGATCCCACGACCCTGGGATCATGACCTGAGCCGAAGGCAGACGCTTAACGACTGAGCCACCCAGGTGCCCCCATAATCTATACTTATTAATATCAGCACATACACATGTGTGAGCATATAAATATTTATCCTAGCTGCTGCTGCTGCTTCTTTTTTTTTTACAAACAGTAGGATATCAAACACTGTTTTTGCACCATGGAAATTATTCTATTATCAGCACATACTGACTTACTTCATTCTTTTGAATGGCTGTGTAGAATTTTAATGGATACTTTACAATTTATTTAAGTAGTCCTTAACTGATGGGCATAGTAACTGACGTTACTTCCTGTGTTTTGTTATTATGAACAATGCTGCAAATATAGGCACAGTGTGATTTCGGAGCCCAAGGGTATCCGTATGTTTTGACAGGTACCCACACACTGAGGAGGTTCTGACGTGAATACTAGCACAAACAAGGAAACAGAGGCTCAGAGAGGTTAAGTTAACTCGCTCTAGGTCCCAAAGCTAGAAAGCAGCAGAACTGGCATTTGGTCCCATGGATGCAAAATGCAGACTGGGTATCATGTAAATCCTTCCTGGATTAGGTGAAGGGCGATAATGAATACACGGCATGAAGGAGGGTGTGTGGGCAGAACCAGGATCTGAACCCTGCTCTAACTCCAGGTGTTGTATGTGGGGGGCTCACCTTCTCAGCACCAGACATTCCATAGGACGCCACGTGGAAGACACAGTCCACCCCTTTGAAGGCACGATACAGGGCTTCTTCATCGCGGACATCCGCCTGAAACAGAGAAGGAAGATGGGGACAGAAGGTTCGGGTCCGAGGCAGAGATACCAACTGTGCACCTTGCCAGGTCCCAGAGCTGGGCCTCTGACCCCACCCTGGCCAAGCACCTGTAGGAGAAGCTGTGGGGCAAGAGTTACTATATGATTCTACAGGGCCTCTTTGGCTTCATCACCACCACTGGCCCCATTTATCAAGCTAAGTCGCAGGGGCTGTGCTTGCTGTTTTTACGCGCGCTGTGACTCCCCATAAGAAGTCTTCTTCCCTGGATGAGGACACGGAAGCTCAGAGATGTGGAGCCTTGTGGCCATGGCTGCCCGGCGGGGAAGGGGTCAAAGCTTAAATAGTCCCACTCCAAGAGCCTGTGCTCTTCACTGGTTTCACATCAGATGCTGTCCCCATGCCTCCACCACCAGCCTGGGCTGGTCTCCACACCTTCACCACCAGCACCCCCCAAAACGCTCATCACTGCACCTGGATGAACTCGGTCCCTGGGGACAGCTCCCACTGCGGTCTGCGGAGGTCGAGCAGTAGGACAGAACTGCCACTCTTGGCCAGGCTGGAACCCAGGCTAAAGCCCAGATAGCCTCCTCCTCCAGTCACCAGAACCTTCTGCCGAGGGGCCTGCCTGTGTGTGGCCTGAGTCTTCTGCTGTGGTGCTGATGTGCAAGCTGTCTCTGGCTCACTGAGTTTGGGCCCAGTTCCAGACCCCCGTCTGGGCCTAGGCTCTACCCCTGGCCCAGGTAATGCTGCAGCTCCTGGCCTAGGTACCGGCCCAGGGACTGACCCAGCTCCTGGCCCAGGCCCCAGACCCGGCCCAGGTCCTGAAGCAGCACCAGGCCCTGGCCTATGTCCAGACACAGCACCAGGCCCTGGTCCAGGTCCTGAAGCAGCACCAGGCCCTGGTCTATGTCCAGACACAGCACCAGGCCCTGTTCCAGGTCCTGAAGCAGCAACAGGCCCTGGTCCAGGTTCTAGAAACACACCGGGCCCCGGCCTAGGTCTGGACCCAGCACCAGGCCCTGGTCCAGGTTCTAGAACCACACCGGGCCCTGGCCCAGGTCTGGACACAGCACCAAGCCCCAGCCCCGGCCCCAGAACTGTAGTAGGCCCTGGTCCATGTCCTGAAACTGCACCCAGCCCGGGGCCAATCCCTGACTCAGACCCCAGGCCTGAGACTCCTCCCCAAGCCTGGCAGACAGGGCAGCTCTTCTCGCCCTGGCCTGCAGCTCTGCAGGCCTCTGAGGAGGAGCCTGCTGGGTTGGCCTTCATCCTCTACTGATCCATGCAGACCGAGGATCTGTCCACCTGTAGAGAAAAATAAAAGAAAGAACATTGTAGAGTTGTCTCAAGTCATGTGGATTATCAGACTAAGGGGAATTCCTGGTGAGGGTTAGAGATGCTCTGACTTCCTGGTGAACCTGTCCCTTGCAGAATTTTGAGAACTTTCAAGGTAGCTGCTGCCTCCCTCGGAGAGAGTCAGAGACAAAGGCAGTCAGGCCTTGGGTTTTACAGCTTTGGATACTGAGGCCCAAAGTCACACTGCATAGCTGAGGTTTATACCAAGCATTCCTGATTTCTCTGCCAGTTCCTTAAAATCCCAGTTCCCGTGTAGTACCAGAGGAAGACAGATCAAATCAGGCCCAGGGGAACCCCATCAGACTGGGAGGTGACTGCTTTCTGACTGGGAAGATGGGGAGGGCTTCCTGGAGAAAGAGGTAGAAGGAAGAGGAGGGAGAGGAGGACAAGGAGGAGAGAAGGAGAAATAGAGGGAGGAGATGAGGAGGAGGAATCCACATGGGATCCAAAAGGCTTGGAAACCCGCACGCGATTCCGAGTGCCGCACCGCCTCTACCCCGACACTGCTGCCTCTGGTTCTCCCGCCCCCCCCCCCCCCCCCCCCCCCCCCCCCCCCCCCCCCC